>NW_005054356.1:19575-33518 GCF_000277835.1 Geospiza fortis | reverse complement strand
GGTGTTCTGGGGGAAGGAGCTGAGGATGGGCCCAGGCAGGGTGGCCACCAGGGGCGAGGGCTGGATGACCACGCGTGAGTCCTGGCACTGCCGCACGCAGGGCTCGTTGCAGCTGTTGGCCAGCGGGGTGGGGCCGCAGGGCCGGCACAGGTCGTAGCAGGACATGGCTGGGGCTGGAGGAGAACCTGCAGAAGGCAGGGAAAGCACCCACGGGGTGTGAGGCACACAGGGAGATGCTGCTGGGCAGGAGG
This sequence comes from Geospiza fortis, assembly GCF_000277835.1. Taxonomy (NCBI): domain Eukaryota; kingdom Metazoa; phylum Chordata; class Aves; order Passeriformes; family Thraupidae; genus Geospiza; species Geospiza fortis. The sequence continues at coordinate 33,267 of NW_005054356.1, read as the reverse complement.
AAACACAGCCTGGGCACAAGGGACAGCCTGGAGAGGGAAATAGAAAGGACAAGGAATCGCAGTCCCCAAGAGGGCTGTAAAAACACAGACGAGATCTTCTCCCACCTCCCTCCAGTATGGCACAGAGAATGGAGACCATCACCAAGTGCCCCAGCAAAACAAAACTGAGGCGAAGCTCCTGTGGGAGCAGAAGAGACAGAGGAAAAGAAATGGAAACAGAGGAAAGCCCTCACCTGTGTCACCGAGGAGGAGAAGGCAGGAGAAGTGGATGAGGGATCCTGCACTTGCTCTGCCTTTTATACTGTCCCACACAGCCCCGGGCCCAGGGACAGTCTTTGCACAGGGAATGTGTTTACCAAGCTCATCTCACATGCAAAACATCCCAATTACAAAAATTAGTGTTTTTATTTTTGCCCTGCAACGCTGCCTTTTCATTTCCCTGTGCAGGACGTGCCCAGTCAGCCTCCCAGGCTCCTTTCAAGTGCCAGGATTAGAGGCCAGAATATTTCCAGGGAAAATGATTTGTCAGCAGGGCCGGGTGATGCAGCCAGGGCTGGGAAGTGTCCCAGTGACCATCTGCTGCCAGCCCCTGGCCCTCCAGGGCAGGACTTTCAAGCGCAGGGGCAGCCCCACGTCCCCTGCTGGACATTGGCACCACGGGGCCGGACTGGGGCTGGCCCCTCACCTGAAGGGATTCCTGAGGTTGGAAAAGCTCTCCCAGAACATCAAGCCCCATCTGGGATCCATCCCCACTTTGTCACAGAACCCAGAGCATGGAGTGCCATGTCCAGCTTCCCCTTGGACACCTCCAGGGTTGGCGACTCCAAACCCCCCTGGGCAGCCCCTGCCCCAGCCAGAGCAGCAGTGCCCAGCATGGAGAGGGACAGAGATAAGGGACAGAGCTGACCCCCGCAGGGGAATGGCCAGGCTGGACCCTCAGGGCCCTGAGGAGCCCGGGCCCATCATCAGGAAGCACTTTAAAGTCCTGCCCTGGAGGGCCAGGACTGGAATTATTTGGGATGTCGGACACTCCTCAGCACCGGCTGCATCACCCGGCCCTGCTGATGTGGCACTGCCCCCAGACACGTTTTGGCCTCTAATCCTGGCACTTGAAAGGAGCCTGGGAGGCTGACTGGGCATGTCCTGCACAGGGAAATGAAAAAGCAGCATTGCAGTGTCCCCATTTCTCTAATGGGGATGTTTTGCATGCAGGATGAGCTTGGGAAACATGTTCCATGTGCTGAGGGTGCCCGTGGGCCCGGGGCTGTGTGGGACAGTATAAAAGGCAGAGCAAGAGAGGATCCCTCATCCACTTCTCCTGCCTTCTCCTCCGTGGTGACACAGGTGAGCTGCAAGGGCCTTTGCCTCACTCTTCTCTTCTCTTCTCTTCTCTTCTCTTCTCTTCTCTTCTCTTCTCTTCTCTTCTCTTCTCTTCTCTTCTCTTCTCTTCTCTTCTCTTCTCTTCTCTTCTCTTCTCTTCTCTTCTCTTCTCTTCTCTTCTCTTCTCTTCTCTTCTCTTCTCTTTCCATTTCTTTTCCTCTGTCTCTTCTGCTCCCACAGGAGCTTCGCCTCAGTTTTGTTTTGCTGGGGCACTTGGTGATGGTCTCCATTCTCTGTGCCATACTGGAGGGAGGTGGGAGAAGATCTCGTCTGTGTTTTTACAGCCCTCTTGGGGACTGCGATTCCTTGTCCTTTCTATTTCCCTCTCCAGGCTGTCCCTTGTGCCCAGGCTGTGTTTCCTCCTGCCCAGCAGCATCTCCCTGTGTGCCTCACACCCCGTGGGTGCTTTCCCTGCCTTCTGCAGGTTCTCCTCCAGCCCCAGCCATGTCCTGCTACGACCTGTGCCGGCCCTGCGGCCCCACCCCGCTGGCCAACAGCTGCAACGAGCCCTGCGTGCGGCAGTGCCAGGACTCACGCGTGGTCATCCAGCCCTCGCCCGTGGTGGTCACCCTGCCTGGGCCCATCCTCAGCTCCTTCCCCCAGAACACCGCCGTGGGATCCTCCACCTCCGCCGCCGTGGGCAGCATCCTCAGCGAGGAGGGAGTGCCCATCAACTCGGGGGGCTTTGGGCTCTCGGGGCTCTCCGGCCTCGGTGGCCGCTACTGCGGCCGCAGGTGCCTGCCCTGCTAGAGCCGGGCCGCACGCGCAGCGAGCGCCTCGCCAGGCCAAGTGTCCCCTGGAGCTGCTGGCCAGCCTTTCCAGAGGCCTTGGCCCCCCTCCAGCCCTCCTGCCAAGGCGGGAGGGAGGGAGGTGCTGTCTGGTCTCGTGGCCAGCCTGTTTCAGCCTTGAAAATCCTGCTTTCTAAGAGTTTCCTTGTCTCTGATTTTGCATTTCACGGTGGTTTGATGCTGTGATTGCCAACAGTCAGTGGAGGGGTTTTACTGAGGAATTAAGGAAAGGTGGAGTCTTGCTTTCTGTCTCTCGGTCGGAATGGTTTCTTTTCCTTTCATAAATATATATTTTCCCTTTGTTTTTGCTGAATGCTACTTGTCTGTTTATCATTAAACTGATGTTGCATCTGATTTTGAGTTTCATTGTGGTTTTTCTTTCCTTTTTACCTCCCCTTGGGGCAGAATTATGTGAAAATCTATGCAAGGATTTCACAGAGGAAAATGTGCACCCAAAAGTCACCACAACTCATCTGATAAAGATAATTTCATTGGTTTTTACACTCTTGAGAAGCACTGAACAGGTTCTCAAATCTATTTCTCTTTCTAGCATGTTTTCCCCCAATGTTTTCATCACACCTCTGTATTTAAAAGTACATTTGTGGTGTTTAAGCTCGAGAGATTTTAGTTCCCTTTGCCTATTTTGCACCTTTGAAACTCTCGAGAATCTGAACGAATATTAATGTGGCAGAAGCAACATTTGCAATTCTGGCAACCAAAAGAGATCCAAGAAAGATAAAGCCATGAAATAAAATCTATTTGAAAATTAAATCATCCTGGAGCTGAGATATAAATATTTGAGGAGCTCAAGGGAAGGTTCCTGACATTCACGTGTGGAGCTGGTCCAAATGTCCACAGAACAGGCAAAAGAGGTGGGTTCTACATTCAAATTTTTGTGCTTCGTTTAAAGTTTATTAAAAATTATTTACTTGCAAATTTACAAATTTGGGAGGGGAAGAGTCCAGCAAAGAGATGGGATAGAATCCTAAAATATCCTCATTGGAAGGGACCCTCACGGGGAGCAGAGGAACTCCACCGGGGCCCCTTTTTCTGCCCGCAGTTTGAGGCAGAAACACCAAAAAATATGAAAATGTCCCAGACTGAGAGGAGCCTGGGCTGGAAAAGAGGTTTCCATGGGTGAATTTTCCAAACAAATGATTGGAGGGACTGGTGGGATGAGTTGTTCCCTGGGATCCGCGCGGCAGAACCGCTGCAGTTGTATCTATGGTCAGACTAATTTTTCTAGGCTTTTTTTAATATAAAAATGACCTTGTGGTCAATTTAAGTGACACACCAGATACAGCACTTGCTGATAAAAATGTTACACGTAAGGTTTCTGTGCTATCCCAATTTTATTATGGCGTGAAATTGATGCAATACCCATTAAAAAGTATGGGGCTCAAAAGCCAGTTTAAATCTGTTTTTATTGAAACATATGTAAGAGATTTGAAAATGTATTCTGCATCTACCACCAACAGACTATGTAATCTATTTAATCTATTCAATCTATTTAATCTATTCAATCTATTTAACCCATTTAATCTAGTCAATCTATTTAATCTATTCTATCTATTTAATCTATTCTATCTATTTTATCTATTCTATCTATTTTATCTATTAATTCCATAAAGCAAATGGACATGGAGCAGGAGGGTGGAGGAGGGAAATTTGAGAGAGTGAAAAGTCTGGGAAAGGGGAAATAAACCCCAAAATTTCCCCTTGCTAACCTAAAGGGGAAAAAAAGGGGAAAAAGCCATATTCCAGAACCTTCCCAGCCCAGCACAGAATGGGGGTTGTGCAGGAAGTTGAAGTTTTTATTAAATGGAGGTGCTCAGTTCAATTTCAAGCAGAATTTTGTACCTTTAAGGGTCTGATCCACCTTTTGTACCTTTAAGGGTCTACAATGCTGGAAATAACCAGAGAAACAATTTCTGAAGAATGTGAACTTGGTTTGGAAGCCATGTTCCCTTTGGATGTTCAGGTGGAAAAATGGGTGCAATAACTCCATAGATATTTTTGACTTTATGGGGTTTTTGAAGCATCTTTTTTTTTTTTTGCATTAATTAGTTCCCACATGTATTTTTGCAAGTGGAACCTTTTCCAGATAAAGGAATTGTCCTGCTTTTGTTTCCCAGTCTAGGTTTGGGCTGGCATTGCGTGAGAAGCATCATCCACCCATTAAAAAATTCTTTCATCTTCCCAAATTATGGGTACTTTTAATTTCTGGTACTTTTAGACCGACTCTAATAATGTCAACGTGAAATTACTTCAAGCACAGTCTAATAAAGACAATTTCTTTTCCAGCTCCTCAGCAGTTTGTTCACTTGTGGATCTGAGATCAAATCCAAGTGGAGCCAAAACTCTTTGTGTGCCATTCCCAGTCTGACCCACTTACAAAGAATTGTCAATTAAAATGTTCACATCTCCTAAAAAAACTTCTGAGGACCTTTCCAAGCTCGGAGAAGCTTTGAGGTGACCTCATTGTGGCCTTCCAGGACCCGAAGGAGCCAACAGAAACATAGGGAGCGAATTTCCAAGGGCCTGGAGTGACAGGAAAAGGGGGAAAAGGGGTAAAACTGAAAGAGGGAAAATTTAGGTTGGATTTGGGAAGGAATTCTTCCCTGTGCGGGTGGTGAGCCCCTGGCACAGGTGGTTCCATGGACTCCCCACCTCTGGAAGTGTCCCAGGACAGGTTGGACGAGGCTTGGAGCAGCCTGGGATCATGGGAGGTGTCCCTGCACACGTATTGGCGCAGGATGAGCTTTGAAGTCCCTTCCCACCCAAACCATTCCATGGCTCCATGGTTCTGACTGGTGTTTGTGAGCTGAGGTGGAACAGGAGGGGTTTTGAGGTCCTCTTTGTAAAAGAACTGATAAATCAGGATTAAACATCCCCTCGTTCTTCCAGCTGTGCCTCAAACTGCGTTACCCGGATTTAACGCCATAACACCATCTGAATTCGATGTGATAAAGTAGTAATTTGTCTCCGAATTCCACAATTCTGGCACTTCCTTCCTTCTGTGGGATTTCAGGGCTGGATGTGCTCCTGAGGCAGGGCCTTGCCCAAACCCAGAACTGAGGTTGTTCTGACGCCCGGCTGGAGGCAGAGCCCGGTGAGCATCGCTGGAGACAGGAATTTATTAAGGATTTGCACTCATACCCTTAATAAAAGAATGCCTTGGAATGATGAATTATGTATTATAGACATTCTTAGTATTTTTCTTTATGACTAAAGTCAAACATACGCTGGAGTCTGGATTTTGTTGTGACTGAAAAGTGGCCCTGGAATAAATTTGGTCCCTAATTCCCGAGATGAGAGAAACCTGCAGGACGGAATCTGTCTGTCAGAAGATAAGGAGGAAATAAAAACAAAGTAAATAAGCGGTGAGGAAAAGAACATTTAATCAGGTGGAACATTTGGCATTCAGGACATACTCGTTGGGAATTAATTCCAGGTACAAAGGCTGTCTGTGGTCCCCAGGCCATCAGGGCTGAGGTATAAAAACCAACTCAGCCCAACTCCTTCGTACCACTTCTCTTTCCTCTTTTGTGAGCAAGGTTAGTTCAAATCCACTTCTCTTTCTCTGTTTGTTGAGTTCTTGCCTTTTAATAATCTGGGTTTTTTTCCCCACAGTGTTCTGCTGCTTGCTGGATTCTTTTTATTTCAGGGTGGGAGAATTTTTGTGTTTAAAAAGTTGGGGTTTGCTGTTGGAATAATGGAATTTCTGGAGTCCCGACTTGGCTGTAGAGATCCTTGAATTGGTGATAGAAATTTACTCAAACACGGGATTTCAGACATGCTAAATGACATAGAAAATATTAGAACTAATAAAGATTAATGAATTACATGGGTGGAATAACTCTGCAAGGGGTTGGAACCCTGGCATCTTTAAAGGTCCTTTTAAACTCTAACTATTTATTAAAACAGAAAATCCGGGAGCTCAGTTGTATTTCAGTAGCATTTTGTATCTTGGAGGGTCTTTTCCATCCTGGAATGTCAGTTGGGTGGCCAAGTGTGGAAATTTTGTTCCAGAGTGCAAAGACATCTCCTGGAATGTTGGGAAGTGGGATCAGGGATTGTGGGGTGGAAGGGAAGAAGGGGAAAAAATGGAGCAGAGCTGAACACCCCCTAGAAATCAGAGAATTTTGGTTTTATTGCTGTGGTGCAGATAGAACCCATGGAATTCCTGCTTTTTTATCACATCCATGGATGAGTTGCCTGGGAAAAATTCCAAAGACCTCTTCTTCAAGGCTGCTTAATGACGCTGAAATTTGTCATTGAAATTTGTACCTCTTTGTAGGCAAAACTGGAGCCTTGAAACGAATCCTCCCTTTCATTTTTCCAGCTGCCCGTGGACCTCTCTCCGCAGGTTCATTTGTGGTTGGGTTTCACTCCTCATTGCTGCTCCCCCAACGCTCTGGCTGCGCGGAGCTGGGTCTCTCCAGACGTGCAATCAAAATCCTACAATTAAATTAATGACACAGGTTTGTTTCTTTTGTTCTGCTGCCAGTTCTTGCCCAGATCACCGACAGCCCAGAGGACATTTCAGCCTCTGTCTCTCTTTATTTAAGAGTTTGGTTTCCTCCTCAGCTCCTGGCTCTGTTCCTAAAAGGCTCCTTGGAAAGTCCCCGTGTGACGGTGTTCACAGGGGTTTTCAGGTGAGGGAAGAGACGAGAATGTTGACTCCATGTTCAGGAGGCTTGATTTATTATTTTATGATATATATATATTACATTATAACTATACTAAAAAGAAATAGAAGGAGAGGTTTCCAGAAGCTAGCTAAGCTAAGAATAGAATAGAAAAATTGATGACTAAGGCAGCTGGCTCAACTGAGAGCAAGAGCCAGCTCTGCTGTGAGTGGTCACTGGATCCAAACATCCACAGGAGACGTATCACAGACCCACCCGTTGCATTCCACAGCAGCAGATAATTATAGCAGGAAAAATCCTAAGGAAGGATTTTTCATAAAAATGATGTCTGCGACATCTCCGTCCCAATAACTGAACTAAAACGAGTGAATGAACTGGGCTGAGTAAATGCAGGCGTGACACAGCTCCTGCCTCACCCTCAGGTGTGCTCCTGTATTCCAGACCTCATCCCCAGCCATGTCCTGCTACGAGCGATGCCCCACCACGTCCTGCGGCCCCACCCCGCTGGCCAACAGCTGCAACGAGCCCTGTGTCCGGCAGTGCCAGGACTCCACCGTGGTCATCCAGCCCTCGCCCGTGGTGGTCACCCTGCCCGGGCCCATCCTCAGCTCCTTCCCCCAGAACACCACCGTGGGATCCTCGGCGTCCGCGGCCGTCGGGAGTGCTCTGAGTGCCGGGGGAGTCCCCATCAACTCGGGGAGCAGCTCCTTGGGTTTTGGGGGCTTTGGGGGTTTTGGCTACCCCGGGCTGGGCAGTGGCTACAGCCGGCCCTACCGGCGCTACAACGCCTCCTGCAGCAGCTTCTATGGGCCCTGCTAAGGAGGGAGGAGAAGACCAGGAATGCTGAACCCCGACCCGTCCCTGGAGCAGGACTGAGCTCACTGTGTCCAAAGCGGGGTCAGATCCCCACAGCTCTGCCTGAACGGAGTCCATCAGGCCTTGGAATGAGGCCACGGCTCCCGTTTTACTCCTGGGTGTTTCTGGTCCTTTTTGTAGCTCTGTTGCTCGGTGTATTTGGTACTACCTGGTGTAAAGTTTTAAATTTAGGTTGTAGGTGGGACGTGGTTCTCAGGGTGGGCTGGAAGAAGAGCTCTGCCTTCGGAACACGTCCCCCTGAGCTGAGCCTTTTCCCCCACACCGACCCCCGGTGCTTTGCAGGGCTTTAATCCTCTTGTTGGGATTAATAAAATGATGCTTTTATCATAACCTCCTGAGTCTCCTGCTGGTTTTTTCCCTCCTTTCCCGTTCTTATTTGAAACTTTTTCAGTTTCATTTTTTTAGGTGAAATTTATCACTGAGTAGATCACGAACAGTCTGGGGGAGTTGGGAATGTTGGGAATGTTGGGGAATGTTCAACCTGGAGAGTGGAGAACTCCGAGCACCTCCAGGATCTGATTTAGATTTACAACAGCCACCAAAGGTGCTAAACCAGTCCATTCTGGGGGGAAAAAAGGGAAGAAATCCTCTTGTTGGGAAGGTTTGGGGCATTCCAATAAACCAGTTATACAAATAATGTCTGCAGCAGGTTGAGCTGTCCCCAGGAGTTGAACTGCTCATGGTTTATGTCCCAGCCTGGCGCGAGATGAAAAACCTCCCTCAAAGAGCTTCTTTCATCTCCAGGACCCGGCATTCATTTCAACCCTTTGTTCCATCACACCCAGGGCTCCGGAGCCAACACAACGCTACAAATTCCAATTCACACAATAATTTGTCAACTCTTTGGTGCCTCACCTGTCCCGGGAGCTCCAAAGGCGTTAATTGAGTGTGGGGAGTGCCAAACTCCACGAGCCGGGGTTGGCATGTCCTGGTTCCCCATCCAAGGGCTCCCAACCTCTTGGATGAACTCCGGGGGTTAATTAGGGAGCTGGAATCCCTGCCAGGTTGTTAATGAGGCCGTTCCCAAAACGGGATCTCCCCTCCAAGAGCAGAAGTTTCTGTGCCTAGAGGGAAGGATGAGGAGGAAGAAGCATTCTTGGGTTATCTCAGTTTTACCAATGAAAAGGAAGAGAATTTTCCTTGGGAGGGATCCCTACTAGAAGGAAAGGAATTTGTAACATATTGAAAAAGATTCTGGTCTGTTGGGTTGTGGAGAGTTTGAGGAGATGGAGGAGAAAGATTCTCCTTTTTTCCTTTTTTCCTTTTCTCCTTTTCTCCTTTTCTCCTTTTCTCCTTTTCTCCTTTTCTCCTTTCGTAGAAAAACCTTTTTGTAGAACAGACTCAAAAAAAGAAGAGAATCTTCTTGAGGTGAAAATGAGAGGAGTTAAAGAATTTTAAGGAGATGAAGATTTGTCTTAATTTTATTTTTTTAAATATAAATGATAGAAAAGTTTAATAAAATAATTAAAGTTTTTGAAGGTGTTTGCCTTGAATTAGGTGAAGTCCTTTGAGTTCTCCTGACTCACCGATTTCGATTGAAGTTTTTACCCAGGGGATGCGGGAGCCCAGATCCCCCACAACCTCGGGGAGCCAAAACTTTGCATATTTGAGCCATTAGCGAGAAATGGCAACTTTGAAGTCTTTTATTCCTCTGAAGTCCAAGCCCAGTCTTTGTACAAAGCCTCTTCATTTGGAGTTAATTCCTATCTTTTGCTGAGTGCTCCCCATCCCGGTTTTTTGCATCCTTTCCATGCAGGAATTTCCAGCAGGGACAAATCCAGCCGTGATAAATGGGATGAAGACTCGGGTGCAGCTTCTCCTGACACCACACAGCCTCTAACCCCCAAAATTTGAATTAATCTCCAACATCCAGCTTCGTGTTTAATTTGTTGTGAAAATTGCTGCACATCCTGGTGACTTCCTGGGATTCTGGGCGGGAATGGGGGTGACTCGGGCATGGAAATGATTTTAAAATTCATGGTTGGGTAAAGAAATGCCGGAACGTGGGCGTTTTGATTGGCTGTGGCTTGGAGAGGGGCTTTGGGCAAGGGCAGGGGGTGACAGGACAAGAGGAGGTGGGTCCGGAATGACAGAAGGAGGGTTTAGATGGAAAAAACCCCACTTTGAGCATGGGATTTATCGTGATTATTCCTGGCAAATCCCGGCTCCCAGGGGATGGATCAGAACTCCAAATCCACCAGCCTGGGTGGCACAAAACCTTGTTCTGTGAGGAAGGTGGAGCTGGAACCCAGGGCAGCACTAATTGCACTCATCCAATTTGAAACGTAATTAAAATCTGCATTTGAAAGCTCCTGAAAAACAAACAAAACCCTCCCGTTCTGGGTGTGTTGTTTTGCAGAGGTTCTGGTGAGTAAATAATTTCTCCCCTTGAGTGTGAATTAATTTCTGGAGCTGTTTTCTGCTGTTCCCAGCAGAATTCCAGCTGGGAATTCCATGCTACCCTGGCTCCCTGCAGGAATTCTCAGCAGATCCATCCAGGAGTGAGTGACATTAATTTTTGAACAAAACCAGAAATCAAAAGAGAAATTGTGTATTAGCCCGGAATAAAATGCCAAAGCAAACCCCAAACCTGAGTGATGTTAAAGTTGTTCGTGACAGAATCTGAATAAAATTGACAAGGAAATGAGCTCCAGTTGGGTGTGAAAATGGAGGATTTCACATGTCCCTGCGCCTTCACGGGGGTTCTCTGAGGAGGGGTGAGGTCCCAGGCTTTGCCTACCCCAAAAACCATCTCAGATCACACATCCACAGCTTCTCCTGCCTGGGCCGGGCAGCAAATTCCAGCCAGGAATGGGGGGTGGCTGCAAAAACCCCAAATTCCAGGCAGACGTGGCCAGAGGGGCTGAATTAAACACCTTAAACCACGGGAACACCTTGGGGTTCAAACAATTCCCAACCCAGGGGGAGGTGGGCAGGCTGGAGAGGTGGGACTGGGCCAAGCCCAAGGGCGAAGTCCCAAACCCAGGTCGGGGCAGCCACGAGAATCCAGGGAGGGGATTTTGCCCCTCTGGTCTGCTCTGGGGAGATTCCACCTGGAATTCTGTCCAGCTTTCGAATCGTGTCCAGGTCTACAACTGTATCTGGCTCTGGAATCGTGTCCAGCTCTGGAATGGTGTCCAGCTCTGGAATCGTGTCCAGCTCCAGAATTGTGTCCAGTTCTGGAATTGTGTCCACAGTTCTAGAACTGTGTCCAGCTTTAGAATTGTGTCCAGTTCTAGAATTGTGTCCAATTCCGGAACCATGTCCAGGTCTGGAATTGTGACCAGCTCTGAAATTGTGTCTGATTCTGGAATTGTGTCCAGTTCTAGAACTGTGTCCATCTCTGGAATCATGTCCAACTCTGGAATAATGTCCAGTTCTGGAATCGTGTCCAGCTCTAGAACTGTGTCCAGCTCTAGAATTGTGTCCGGTTCTGCAACTGACCTGAATTATGGTGGGAACCTCAAATGTCTCCATAAAGCCCTCACAAGCTCAGTCCAGAATTAGTGAGAGAAAAGCAAAACTCAGCACAGGAGGGATCTCAGGAGCTGCAATTTTACAAGAGGCTCAAAGCCTTTGAGGAACTAATTCTTCATAACGAGTCAATTAATTACAATTCAAAACGAATTGCAGATGCTGCTCTTGCCAGGGAAATTCCCTCTGCTTCTCCATGGATTTTGGGGTCACCTCTCTGCCCAGAGACTTTACCCAGGGATGACTGTGAGTAACCTCCCAGTTCCATTTTTATTAAAGATCTCTTTTTTCAGAACGTTTAGTCACTCACAAGTGTCTTAGGAGGATGTTCTCACATTATGCAAAAAGTCTTAATTATAATCTGAATATTTAGGTCTGGCCTTGATGACAAAAATCTGTGAACCCTTAATTTGCTCACTTTAATTCATCTCAAAATCAGGCCATTAAGTCGTTCTGAGAGTACAATAAAATAAAGGCTTTAGTTGGAACAATATTTATTGTAATTGCTTACAAGGAAGTCTCCAAACAGATTTGAAATGTTGCCAGATCTGTTTTTAAATTCACAGCTGGATTTGAAATGTGCTTTGTGTTTTCCAAGCAAAGCTTGGATGAAGGAGGAATAAAAATAATGAAGAAAAATTTTTAAAAGATGAAAAGAAGCTGTGGATGGTGTTATGCATGTTAATTCCTCAACTAACGCCTAGAAATATTAGGAAAAATAGAAAATATTTTTTTAAATAGCTGCTAATTCATTAAAATATTGAGAGATAGTGAGGAACACACAGGTAAAAACAGCCAAGGAAATTTTTTTGAGAATCCTCCTGAAATATGAGATGGCTCAAACCAAACCTTGAACTTTTCCTTTTTGATTTAAAATAAAGCAGCTGTAATTCCTGCAGATAGAAACAATGGCCTCAATTTCACAGCCCAATTACTGCCCTGCACCCCCAAATCTTTATAACATCTTATTAAATAAAATACAAGAATTCAGATCTAGGTCAGGGATCTGAAATATGCCCAGGATGGAACATTTGCATGGTGGCACTCCAATAAAGCTGCTGATAAACTTTGATGTCCTCAGGAAGCTCTGCCCAAGCCAAACGAGTTTCTGTTCCCAGGGGATCCCCACAGAGACAGCCCTAATTTAAATGTGATTTGCATGTCTCGGGAGTGGATGTGCCAGCAGAGAAGAACCTCGGGGTTAATCCCTGCATCCAGGACTGCTCATGGATTTGGGGTTGGAAAAGAGCTCTGGAATCACCAATCCCAGCCTGTGATTGATCCCTTGATGTCCCCTCATTCCTGGGACACCTCTGGGGATGGGGACTCCAAACCTCCCCGGGCAGCCTCTTCCATGGAAAAATTCCTTCTTCCTTTCCCAGAGAGCCTCTCCATGCCCGGAGGTGTCCAAGGAGTGAGTGGACCTTGGGCTGGTGACCAGGCTGGGGTTGGGAACACCTCGGACTCGATAGTCCTGGAGGTCTTCTCCAGCCTCAGGGATCCTGTGGAAAGCAGCTGGAAACACTCATGGCTTGCCTTCCAAAACCTGCAATTCTCTGTGAATTCCCCCAGGATTTACCTTGCAGAGGAGGGCGCTGCATTGTGCAAATGAGGCCTAATCTCCTTTAATGACACCAGGCAGATCCCAAAGGGGTGTGGAGGCCGAATAAATCCCGCTGAATTAATCCCTGCAGTGTTCCCAGGAATGAACACGGCCAGGAATATTTTAGGATGAAAGCACCCTGTGGTCAGATAGACAAACCACAAGATAAGGAAGTGAAGCAGTAAAAAACACAAATAACTGAGGCAAAAAACCCTGTAATCAGTTCGTGGCCCATAAATCACTTCTTGCACAAAGAGTGGCCCAAGTCGTCGGGCAACTCAAAACTCGGTATAAAAACCTGAGCAACTCCTGGCTCTCCCAGCCACATCTCTTCCCTCCTTTGCCTTCGTGAGTAAGGTGAGTTTGAACCTTTTATTCTCTTTCTACAGCCTTGATTTTGCAGCTTTTCCCCCACTTCTCTTGCCACAGTTTCTTCTCAGAGGGAGGAAAGGGTTCTCCTACCAGAGAAGGAGTTTTGTGTTGGTGGCAAGTTATAAAAATCATTAATTAGCCACGTTAGCTAAATGGATATCGGTTATTTATTAAATGGGTTATTTATTAAATGGGTTATTTATTAAAGGGTTATTTGTTCAGTTTTGGGATCCAGGGCAGTTTTAAGGTTGTGCTGCTGCACTTCAATATCAGCAGTGAATTCTTGGGCCTGTTCAGTCGCGTGACCGCGTCCCACCAGAGCCCAAGCAGAGAATTCACCTGAGGCCAGAACACCATCAGCACTAAAAATCCAATTTCCTTCCCAATTCCCAACCCCGAACGGAGCCCTGGAAAGCTGCTGATAAATGTGGCTGTAACTCAACTCCTGTATTCCAGAATTCCCTCCGGCCACAGCCATGTCCTGCTACGACCTCTGCGCCCCCACGTCCTGTGGCCCCACCCCGCTGGCCAACAGCTGCAACGAGAC
>NW_005054356.1:12257-19406 GCF_000277835.1 Geospiza fortis | reverse complement strand
CGGGCCGGGCCAGTGGCTACAGCCGGCCCTACCGGCGCTACAACGCCTCCCGCAGCGGCTTCTACGGGCCCTGCTAAGGAGGGAGGAGAAGACCGGGAATGCTGAACCCCGACCCGTCCCTGGAGCAGGACTGAGCTCACGGCCGTGGTTTTTGGGTGCCACATGAGATGCCCCCAGCCTGGAGTTAAAGGAGCTGCGGGAGTTTGGCATCTCTCCAAACCAGGCCTTGGCTTGTCTTTTGTTGTGCTTTACTTCATGTTTCTGATCAAATGTCTTGTCCTGATTTTTTTTTTTTTGTTTTGGTTTGGGTTTTTTTTTTTGTATTTGATAATAGGCAAAATATTAATTGTTGGCAATTGTTGTGCATGGCTGGATTAGCACAGGTCGTTCATCGATGAAGAAGGAAGATTTCCACTCACTGAGTGTGTCTGAGTGGGTTCTGTCCTTACTGAACCATGGAAATGTATTCCTGACTTTTTCATTGCTTCCTTCCCTTCCTCAACCCATTAAATTCGTGCTGCATCACTCTCCGAGTCTGCCTGGCCTTCTTTGCTCTCCCAGCCCCTTTTCCAGTGCCTTTGGAAGTCCCCGCTTCCAGAAAACACCACGCAAATAATTTCAAAGGAGAACGAGTCAGATTCCGGTGGTGGAAAACTTTTAAACCCGAGCCTGAGACCCCTTATTAAAGGCAGAAAGGGACCCTGCAATGGGACAAAAACAAGGAATTTTTAAAGATGTTTTACTTGGGAAAAGTGTTTTGAAAGAAGGGAGCTCAGCTGAGGTTCCTAAGGGAAATGTGGAGGGAGAGAAGCAACAATTTTTGGGGTGCAGCATCTCCTGGCAGCTGAGCTCAGCCCCTGGTGAGCCTGGGAGGGGAAGCACAGAAGGGTGGGGAGTATTTCTTCCCTTTGGAATTTGCTGGGTTGGGAAACAAGTCTGGGACAGAGAGATTCAAGGACTAAAATTTAAAAAATTTTTAGTTCCAACCCTCTCTTAGGGTGTTTTAAGCCAGAGCTGAGCTTTGTCAGGCACAGCTGTGCTCCTCCTGGATTGGGACGAAGGTGCGGTTTAGACACCCTGAAGGAAGAAGGTTTGGAAAACTTCCCCTGAGGGCTTCAGATGACTCAACCTCCTGTCACCCCTTAAAACTCCTGATATCTCTGAAAAGTCTCGCTTGGAGTCTTTGTCTGCCTGTCCAGAATGAGGATGAGCTGTAATTAAAGATGCTGATGAGCTTCTGCCGACTGCAGTCATTAGTGGAATGAAATTAAAGGAGGTAAATGAAAGAATTATTAATTTTAAGGAGGAGGTTTTTTTAATAAACACCAGAAGACAGTGGAAAGCTGGCAGTTTGATGTTCTATTACAGGAGGAGCTTGGTCTGGATTAAATGTTTAATTTAATATTTTTTACCATCTCAGCTGAAGCTATTCCCCGATCAAAGGTGATGAATTCCAAGAAGTCCAATGGCTCCAAAGGGCTGTGACTGAGGCACTGCTGAGAAGGTGCCTCGGACAGGTTCAGGTGGATATTTCTCATAACAAAAGTAATTTCTTACCCTTGCAACTCCCTTCTCATTAATTACACCAAATCCCTTCCCAGACTGCAAAAAAACTCCCCGCAAAGTTGGGATGTTTCCTCCAAACATTCAGAAATCACATCAGAATAAAATATGACCCTCAAGCACCAGTTGCCCCTTTCATTCCTGGCCTTTTTGGGTTAAAACTTGCTGTGGCAACCAGTAAAGCACAATTCTGAGGAAAAAAGGGAAATCTGGGTGGGTTTGCAGTCAGAAAGTGATTTATTCTCTGCTGCAGAAAACGAGTGGGAATATCGTGTTAGAATGTTTTTCACAGGGAAGGATTTCTCCTGAAGATCCCACAGAAATAAAAAATACCAACGTTTTTTTCAGAAATATTTTTTTGTCAGTGAAAATCCCTTTCAGCCCCAAATCCTGCAGAGCTGAGGCCAGAGCTGCAGCATCCCCTGGGTTTGTGGGGAGAAGGGAGGAGGCAGGAAGGCTCTGCAGAGCTTTTACGGCTTTCTGGGGCTGCCTGGAGGATCCCAGACATCCCTGCACCTTTTATTACCCAGTCCCCGCAGGAGCTGTGGGTTTGCTTTGCATTTGGCTGGGTTCCCAGCGGGGAAATTGGTTTGTTTACTGTTTATGTTCACGATGATTTATCCTGGCCGCGGATGAAACCCACGACCCGCGAGGCCGCTTTCATCTCCCCGCTTTGCATCTATTCAATATTCCCGGCTCCATCGCGCCAGCTCCACCTCCCAAAGTGGGGGTGAGTCAAATTCCATTTGTTTAGGACTTCTGGCATTTTGGGCACACACCTGGGAGCAGCCCCTGGTGTGGCAGCGGGTTTTAATTGGAGTCCTGAGTGTGCAATTCCAGCCGGGATAAGTGCTCGGGAGATTTCGGATCGCTTGTAATCTTCCCACGAGCAACATCCCAAAAGCTCTCGGCTCCTGGGACGAGAAGATGGAGCCACCCAGACAAGCTGGACTTAGGATCACCTTCAGAAGTGGAATTTGGGCTCTTTTTATCTTCTCTGTAGCTTTGGATGAGTTGGCTTTCAAACCACAAGCTGCTCTTGGAATTGATAGATAATTATTGTTATAAAGGAAAGTCAGGGAATCATGGAATGGTTTGGGTGGGAAGGGGCCTTAAAAATCATCTAAACCATGGGCAGGGACACCTTCCACTATCCCAGGGTGCTCCAAGCCCTGTCTAACCTGGCCTTGGACACTTCCAGGGACAGGACAGCCATAGTTTCTCTGGACAACCAATTTTTTTAACATTTCTGTGCATGCAGCGAGAACTTTGGGAAGGTCTGGTCAATCTTGAGGGACAGGAGAGTTTCCATCCATCCAGCTTCTCTGGACAGCCAATTTTTAAACTTTTCTCGGTGTGCAGCAAGAACTTTGGGGAGGTCTGGTCAATCTTGAGGGACAGGAGAGTTTCCATTCATCGTGTCGTCATTTTGGGTCATCCCAAACTGGGGACATCCAGCAACTCACGGCTGGAATTGAGTGGATGCAAATTCTTATTTGTTTTTCAAGGACAAGGTGGAAGGGTTGGAGCTGGTGGGGAATCCATCAGGAATCTTGGCCACCGCTTTGAACCCCTGGTCATGTTCAAAGAGTCCTTCCCTGCCCATTTGCTGATCGTCCCCCATTTGCATGTCTGAGTGGTCCAGGGAAATGTTTGGGGAACTTTGAAGACTTCTGCTCTTCAGAAGTCTCCAAGCAGCGTTTATTTCCCAGGAGATGTTGGGGCAGATACTCCCAGTTCGGGGCTGATTTGCCTGTCTCTGCCTCGGAGATTAAACACCACGAGAGCTTGGAATGCTCGGCCCTGCCCTGCAGTCTGCTCCGGCATTGTCTGCGATTACTTTTTAATCTGGAAATTGCCTTTGAAAAGGAACTGGAATTGCTGCACGCTGAGGTGATCTGTGAGACGTGCAAAGTGAAAGCCAGAATTGGCTTTCAAAGAAGGAAAAAGGGAACAGGAACATTACAAACATCTTTCTAAATAACTGCTATTCATTTGGGGAACAACTTTGCATAATGGTGCGAAGCCCAGCAGGGGAAAGTAATAATTTAGTGGCAGATGTAAAAGGCTTTGGCATCTTTGATGACCCCAAAGATGAGCTTGGGCAAGGCTTTGAGCAGCCCCAAATTCCCAGGCATCCTCCAGCTGACCTCAATCGCTGTCCTGGTTTAATGTAGGCAGAAAACCCAACCTGGAGACTCCTGAGATGAAGGACTTGGACACTCCGTTCCCAAATTGTTTCTCAGATTCCATCGTGGCAGCGTGGTGGTTTAATAATAAAGGAATAGATGAGATGCTGATCCTCTTTCATGCTCTCTGCTGAGTCAAGAAAATAAAATCTGTTCCCTCAAATAATCCATTTCTCAGTACCTTTAGGAGTAAGGGAGCTTAATCAGTTCTAAATGCTTTCTAACGATTTTATTTCCTTTATTTTTTGTGTCTCTCCCTCTGTCTGAGAGGAATTTGGTGAAACACCGAGGCAGAAATAGGAATTTCTGCCCTTCTCAGAGCCAGGTGTGCCAAAAACTTGTGTCCTGCGTGGAGGGGGAAAGGGATTTCACGGGGAAGGTCACTGCACCTTTCCCGATGGTTTCATTCGTCCGTGCCATGGTTCCTTAGCATGCAAAACAATTTCCTGAGTAACCCAGATGAATCACCCTCTGATCAGGAATTAACCTGGCTCGTAAGATTTGAGGATAAAAGAAACCTCACCGGAGGAATGCATACATTACAGGGAAGAAACGAAATCCAGGCAAGAAACACAAACAGAGAGGAAAAGTAAATCCCCAGCCAGGGGTATTTTGCATATGAGGAATCGTTAGCAATTGGCTGCTAATGAGCTACACGCACAATTTTTGTCCCAGGTCCTCGGGCTCTCTGGGCCAGGGTATAAAACCAGCTCGCTCGGAGGAGCTACAACCACTCCTGGCTTTCTTCTCCTTGGAGAAAAGGGTAAGTCTCGATCTGCTTCCCATTTTCTTTGGATTGTTGTTGTCTTTGTGTTTTTATTTTTCCGCTGTTGGTCTGTAGCAGCCCGAGGTTTGCGCTCTTTAAAATTGCTGGGGAGACCTCGAAGCAGCTTTTTCCCCAGGGAGGGACATTCTGTGAAGGGTGGAGGTCGTTCCTGTGCTGAGCCCGGATTTTTTCATTTGTGTCACCCAAATCTTTCCATCCCAAGAAGTCCCAAGTGCTGCTCAGCAGCTGGGAGTGGATGTGGGGAATCTGTGCAGAGCTTTTGGCTCTCGGGATGGAATCACAAAATATTCGGGGTTGGAAGGGATCTCTGGAGATCTCCCGGGGCAGGTGACAGAGGAAAACCTCCAAGAGGGTTTGGAACGACTCTGGAGAGGGAGACTCCTGGGCACGAGGGTCTGAATGTCTCCAGAGGGAGATTCCCTGAACTCTCCTTGCTCAGAGCCAGCCGTGCCAAGGCCTCACGGTGAAATTTCTGCTCATCATTTTTACATGCTGAGGAATATTTTTTCGTTTTCCCTCTGTTTTGGGGCGCAGTTTTTCCTTGCTTTCCTGACCGCCTGCTCCCTCACCTCCCCGCTCACTTCAGGGTTGCAGGAGGGAAAGGAGCACTCAGGAGGAGGTGGAGCTGCCCTTTGTGGTGTGGAGAGCCCTGAGCTTCACTGAAATCCCCTTTCAACGCCAGACCAACCCTTCCTTCCATTCCCCACGCACTCCTTGCGCTCTCCATCACCACAACAGCTTAATTACGCGGCTAATTACACCTCGTTCCTTGCATTCCAGAACTCCCTGCCTTCCAGACTCTCACCCCACAGCCATGTCCTGCTACGACCTCTGCGCCCCCACCTCCTGCGGCCCCACCCCGCTGGCCAACAGCTGCAACGAGCCCTGTGTCCGGCAGTGCCAGGATTCCACCTACGTGATCCAGCCCTCGCCCGTGGTGGTCACCCTGCCCGGGCCCATCCTCAGCTCCTTCCCGCAGAACACCGCCGTGGGATCCTCGGCGTCCGCGGCCGTCGGGAGTGCTCTGAGTGCCGGGGGAGTCCCCATCAACTCGGGGAGCAGCTCCTTGCGGGAGGGGATGAGCAGGAGATGGAAAAGGGATGGGATGCAGGAGAGCGCGATCGGATGCAGGACTGAGCCCGTGCCCACCCGCTTGCTGACCCCCGCAGCTTTGCCCTGAGCTCCCGGCGCTGCGGGAGCTTGGCTTTCCCCATTTGATGCCTTTCCGTGCAACCAGGGAGTTGAAAAATGTCACTCGATTGTCGCTGGGTGTCCAGCTGTAAAGCACTGCCTGGAAATGGGTGATGAATTTTAAACCCTTATTCAACCCTTCTGTATTCAACCTTTCTGCATTCAATCCTTCTGCTTTCTTATGCTGTATTTTTTTCTTTTTTTAATTCCACTTCTTGCTCATTAAATAGATGGCGCATCACAATTTGTGGTTTGCAATGTTCCTTCTCTGGCAGAAATTTGCCTGTGCATAAATTGTGAGTACCAAGCAGATCAAGTTACACCACGCTAATCACCGAGGAGTTAGAGAAATGTAAACAATGAGTAATATCCTTTTTGGGGGGGAATATTTTCCCTTTTTCTCATTTCTGGAAGAACAATATGAAATAATCACTCCTGGCTAGCAACAAATGGGGGGAAAATGGTGGGAAATCTAAAGCATCTTTACGGACAAAACTTTATTTAATTTATTCTCAGCATTCTATCTAAACCTCCTCTTCATAAATTCGAACCTGTTCCCCCTTGTCCTGTCCCTCCAGGCTTTTGGAAATAATTTGTCCCCGCATTTCTTGTCGGCTCCTTGAGACACTGGAAGGTGAAATCAGCTCACCCCGGATCTTCTCTTCCTCAGGCTGAACAAACCCAGGCAGAACTTTCAAAACCCAACAGACGAAATGAAAACTTAGGTCTCGTCCTTCCCTTGTCGTCCTGCTAGCTTAGAAACGCTGCAATTATGTCTTGTTTGCTAGGCGATGTGGTGATTGAGGGGCCTGGGGTGTCACCAGGAATCCTCAGAGCAAGAACAATTACTCAGAACCTCGGGGAAGCTAATGACGGGCAAATTGCTAAACAAACATTCCTCAACATCGTGTTAAGTACCCCAATTAAACTCCCATTCCACATTCGAAACACGGGGAGCAGGGCAGATCCCGTGATAAGGAACCCTCAGCACACCTGGGGAGTTCTGCTCCCGGAGGAAAAAACAACCGACAAGTGAAAACCAGAGAGACTTTTGTGCAACACCAACAGCGGTTTAATGTCAGAGGGAAGAGCAACAACCGAGGGCAGGGAATCCAGGCGATCCAGGGGCAGCAGGGGATGCAGAACTCGGGCTCCGGGAGCGGGGACCAGCTCAGGACCAGGATTAGCCAGGGATGGAGGGGTCCGGGCACAGAGAGGGGATGGAGGGCTGAGGGAATCCCAAGGGGATGGAGGGCTCAGGGCACAGAGAGGGGATGGAGGGCTCAGGGTGTCCAGAGGGGATGCAGGGCTCAGGGCACAGCCAGGGCTGCTGGGCACACTCAGCTGCCGCTGCCAGCAGCTCCTGCCCGCTGTCCCCATGGCCCGGGCCGGGCTCCAGGGCTGGCACTGCCGAGGGGG
>NW_005054356.1:0-12127 GCF_000277835.1 Geospiza fortis | reverse complement strand
CTGCGAGCCCCCATAGCCCCCACAGCTTCCCAGGCCAAAGGAGCCCCCATAGCCCCTGGAGCCCCCATAGCCCTGGGAGCCCCCATAGCCTGAGAAACCCCCATAGCCCAGGGAGCCCCCATAGCCCCCATAACCTCCCAGGCCAAAGGAGCCCCTATAACCACGGGAGCCCCCTAACCCAAAGGAACCCCCATAGCCTTGGGAACCTCCATAACCTCCAGACCCAAAGGAGCCCCCATAGCCAGAGGAGCCCCCCAAGGCCAGGGGGCCCCCATAACCCCCAGATCCTCCCAGCCCAAAGGAGCCCCCATAGCCCTGGGAGCTGCGGGAGCTGAAGGAACGCCCCGGCAAGGCTGGGCCCGATGATCCCACAACGCTCTCCTGGGGGAAGGTGCTGAGCACGGGGCCCGGGATGGTCACCACCACCGGCGGGGGCAGGATCAGGGCTCTGGAGTCGGGGCACTGCTGCACACACGGCTCGTTGGAGCTCTCGGCGATGGGCTGGGGGCAGCTGACGCCGCACGACTCGCTGGAGTAGGACATCCTTCTGTGCTGGGAGGCTGCAACGCACAGCAGGAAGGACTTTAAAGCTAAACGGGCTGAGAAGAATCGAAATTAAGCTCTGTGGGTCAAATATCAGAGGGAAACAGGTAAATTCAAAGGGGATATCAAAGAAATCTCATTATTGTATTAGCCTTCGTCTCACCACGATCATCCTCGCAAGAGAAATTCTTTGCTGGATAAATTAAACAAACTTGTAGCAATTCAGTCAAAGGTGTGCGACCAGCAAGAAAGAAGCCAAGAGGAGGAGGAAAGAAGCCACATTGACTTTATGCAGTAATTCAGATTTTATGGGGATCAGTGCCACTGCTTACCTTGTTCGCTGCAGGGATGGGAGCAGGAGCAGTGGATGAAGGGCTGTGGGTGATGTGAGCTTTTATATCCTCCTCAAAGCCACCCTCTGAGCCTCCCGTCCTCGTTTATTACAAAACCAACGCCGCAGTGGGCGCTTCCATTCTGTCACCTCAGCAGTGTCCCTCCCAGACTCGCCTGGCTGTGACACAACCGCTTATGGCAATCAGCTCCCTCTGAGGGCGATCCGAGGGGATTTGAGGAACTTGGGGCTCAAGGGTGGTCATGGGGTCATCGGTTAAAGCCAGTCCTGCTTGAGTCCAATTTTAATGTCCTGTTAAATTGGGACATTTTAATGGCCATGGTAACCATGGTGTGGAGCCCTTTGTGGTGCCACCTTCGCCAGGTGAAGTTCGCCCAACTGGACCTAAAATTGTGGCTCTGAGAGGACATAAATTCTCCTGGTAGCTGAGTAGGGACCTGAAAAAGTTGTCCCCAAAGAGGCAGAAATTGGTACAGGCAGAAGGCATCTCGGCCTAAAGCTAATTCCAAACATTTCTCTATTTCATTTGAAATCTCGAATTCCAGAAGTTCAGTTCGAAATACATTAAAAATTTTCTTTCTTCCCACCCCTGAAGTCCTGACCACTGCAGAAAAAAGAGAGAATTTAATAAAGTAGTAATAAAGTAAAAATATATTGTAGTAATAAAATAAAAATATATTTTATTAGGATGAGTCTGGGACATCCTGCAGTTATTTCTTTTCTTCCCTCTTGCAATTGTTTTCTAATTTTATGACATTGCAAAAGAGAGGCAATAAATTACCTCTAAATTGTAAAATAGCTCTGTTTGTGAAGTGTCATCAGGATTTGCTGATAATAATGAGAGGTACTGGAGGATAATGACTTTAAGCTGCCTCACAAATACTCATTAATAGTCAGTGCTTGCAATTTCTGTTATTATCCTATTAAATGGAGGCTGGGAGTTATGAGGATTTGTTCTGAGTTAGGAGCTCCCTTGTTATGAAACAGCATCATTTAAAAATATCAATCAATGTCACTCCTCTTGATTCCTTAATCAGCATTTGATTAATAATTTCAGTGCTGGCAATGACTTAATTTTCATTCCTGAGCTGAAATTCTTTATTTCATTACCTGTTAATATGTTTGGGATGACTATGACAAGTACATCATCTGCCATATCGAGTGCAGCTTCCTCTTAATTTATGAGGCAGCATTTCGCTGAAATATCTTAAATTTTAGGGGAGAAATTAAAGCATGATTGCAAATTATCTGAGTTTTCAGGCTTAACTGTGAATGTTCTGCACAAAAGGAGTCCCAAACTGATGTTCCAAAATCTCAGCTCTTGGAGTCTCGCCTGTAAATATTTTGTCCATGAAATTGTGCCTCGTGACACAGAGCCCTCAGCTCATGCGTCTCTGAACTGACGCTCCTGCCCCACTTTTGGGCGCTGACATTTCCGTGTTCGTGTCCAGCACACCAAATATGAATTTCCTGCGGGCGTTCACAAAGCCCCTCATGGTCCTGGAAGGATCTGGAACATCCCCCAAGTGTCACTGCCTCCGTGACATTCCAAAGCCAGCAGGGAATGGAGCAACAGAGCCCAGCTTAGAACTGCTGAGCGATTAATGGCATTTGAGCTGCAAACTCAGATAAAAACCCCTCATGTTTCTAAAGCATTTGGAGATAATTGATATTTTCTTCATTTCTCAGACCCATCTCCCTCTTTTTGTGCGACTCCCGTGGATTTTCACGGGATCCACTTTTAGTTTAAAAGACGAAGTTAATTAATCTGAACTCATCGAACCCAAAGACAGCGCTCGTGATGGGGATTATTACCTCATCATTCACCAGCTCGATGCCCTCAAGTCTGTCCTGACCTGGCCTCACGCCCGTTTTTCGCGCGTGGGGAGTGGCAGTGCAAAGCCAGCAGAATTAAATCCCTCCGTGTGAGGGTTGTTCTGTGTGGCACTGGAGGCACGGAGGGCGTTTTGTCCTTGTAAGCACTTTGGGAAATGTATAAAAGCTGCCACCACTCTGAGCCTCTCCATCCACTTCTCCGGAGTTATTCGCCTTGGTGAACAGGGTAAGTCCGATTTGAGCTCCTCTATCCTTCTCTTTTCCCCAATCAATTCTTTCACGTTATGGGTTGGCAGATTTAAAAACTGTGGGTCTCACAGGAGGCTGTTGTAGAATTAAATGTGAATTTTCGCCATGCCACTTGGAATAACCATTTCCAGGCATTTTAGGTACAGTGCCTGACAGTAAAATTTAAAAATATCTGAGTGACCATTCCCACCTTATGGGAATATAAGGGTAAATTTTCCAGTTTGGAAGCTGAGGGCTACTTGGGAAAGGATATAAAACTACAAAAATTGCTGCTATGTACCTGACACTTCTAAACTTCCTATAGATACATTGCTAGATTTCAGTCAGACTTAATAAATTTATAAAGAGATAAAAGCAGATTTGTCACAGTGCAAGAAGTGCCACCAGAGATGACACCAGATGTTTTTATCGGTGTGTGACATCTTGGGGACCTTGACAGCAGCCAGAATGTGATTTTGTGGCCAGATGAAGGCCAGATTTGGAAAGCAACAAACTCTGGGCTCTCACATTTTCCATGGCAAAGCACAGGCAGAGTAAAGTGGAAATTTCTGGATCTGAAACCTTTCTCCTTCTGTGCGTTGCAGCCTCCCAGCACAGAAGGATGTCCTACTCCAGCGAGTCGTGCGGCGTCAGCTGCCCCCAGCCCATCGCCGAGAGCTCCAACGAGCCGTGTGTGCAGCAGTGCCCCGACTCCAGAGCCCTGATCCTGCCCCCGCCGGTGGTGGTGACCATCCCGGGCCCCGTGCTCAGCACCTTCCCCCAGGAGAGCGTTGTGGGATCATCGGGCCCAGCCTTGCTGGGGCGTTCCTTCAGCTCCCACAGCTCCCAGGGCTATGGGGGCTCCTTTGGGCTGGGAGGATCTGGGGGTTATGGGGGCCCCCTGGCCTTGGGGGGCTCCTCTGGCTATGGGGGCTCCTTTGGGTCTGGAGGTTATGGAGGTTCCCAAGGCTATGGGGGTTCCTTTGGGTTAGGGGGCTCCCGTGGTTATAGGGGCTCCTTTGGCCTGGGAGGTTATGGGGGCTATGGGGGCTCCCTGGGCTATGGGGGTTTCTCAGGCTATGGGGGCTCCCAGGGCTATGGGGGCTCCAGGGGCTATGGGGGCTCCTTTGGCGGGCTATGGGGGCTCCCTTGGGGGCTATGGGGGCTCCTTTGGCAATTGCGGGAGGTCCTACAGCTCCGGCTTCTCCTCGCGGGGCCTGGGCTATTCCCTGCCTGGCTCCCAGAGATGGGGCAGGTCCCGCCGCGGGAGCTGTGGGGTTTTCTAAAGCCCCCTTGGCAGTGCCAGCCCTGGAGCCCGGCCCGGGCCATGGGGACAGCGGGCAGGAGCTGCTGGCAGTGGCAGCTGAGTGTGCCCAGCAGCCCTGGCTGTGCCCTGAGCCCTGCATCCCCTCTGGACACCCTGAGCCCTCCATCCCCTCTCTGTGCCCTGAGCCCTCCATCCCTGGCTAATCCTGGTCCTGAGCTAGTCCCCGCTCCCAGAGCCCGAGTTCTGCATCCCCTGCTGCCCCTGGATCGCCTGGATTCCCTGCCCTCGGTTGTTGCTCTTCCCTCTGACATTAAACCGCTGTTGGTGTTGCACAAAAGTCTCTCTGGTTTTCATTTGTCCTTGTTTATCTCTGGGGGGATATTCCCTCTTGTGCTGGGAGGAGATGCCTGGAGTTCCTCACTTGGCCAAGGCCCTTGGGTCTTTGTCATTTGGGAAAAGGAGGCAGAGAGACAGGAATTGGATGCAGGAAAACTTTATTGAGCCAAGCAGGACAGGAAGGGCAGGGAGAGGGAGGGCGGTCAGGCCGCAGGCAGGCCGGGTGTCACGGGCTGCAGGAGGCCAGGGCAGCTTGTGCAGAGCTCAGCTCCTCCATGCTGGGCTGAGGCAGCGCCAGGGCCTTTGGGGCTGTTGCTGGCGGCTCTAGCAGGGCCCGCAGGTGTCCCAGAGCTTCTTGCTGTAGCGGGGCAGGGCGCAAGGGCTGCAGGCGGGAGCAGCGTAGGCTCTGCCAAAGGTGCAGAGGCCCCCCGAGGCCTGGGTGGCGCCGGCGCCGTACCCCCCGGGCGGGGTGTGGATGAAGGCAGACGAGTCGGGGCACTGGCGGGCGCACAGCTCGTTGCAGCTCTCAGCGATGGGCTGGGGCACAGCCACGCTGCTCCTGGGTGGGCACAGGTCGTAGCAGGACATCTTGGGGTTAGAGAGATGAGGCTGAAAGGGAATTCAGAAAAACGGGGGTTAGAACAGACATGGGGATCTCCCAATTCAGCAGCGGCCTGTTCCCAGACTTTCCACCATCCCTGACTGACCAAAGTCACACAGCTTTGCCCGCCCTGCCCAGGGCTGGCCTTGTGCCCTGCAGCCCCCTCAGAGCCCTGACCCCCACACCCCCAGACCTCACAATCCCTTCCCAAGTCCCTGTGCCTGGCATGGCTCTGTCTATCCTGGCCAAGGGGTCATAGCAGGACATCTTGCAGGGTTCAGGCTTGGTTTGCAACAGAGATGTAAAAACTATAAAAACTCAGAAGCTGATGAGAGAAATTTTCAACATGAGTGAAATCACTGTGTTGTGGTTTGTCTTGATCGTCATGCTGAACACCCACTGAGCACCTTAATAAAAACATTCCTGTGTAAAACCATCCCCAGAATAACCAGACCTCATAGACTGATCTTTGTTCTGGCCCCACGTGGTTGTGTCGTTCAGCTTTTGGAAATGCCTACCCTGAAGAACAATTTAAAAAACCCAGTCCCATCTCCCATTAATTTCCCCAAAGTTAGGAAGTTGTGAAGATCTGGGGACTCCCAAATCCCCCATTTCCCATTGGTTTCATTAAGAGTAACTCCAGACAGAATTTATGTAAAGCTCTTCTAAATCTCAGCATTCCTAAAGAAATCTTCTACAACTGCTCTGGTACAGGCTCTGATTAAATAAATAGAAAGGAATTAAAAATTCATACTCACTAAGCTCCTCAAGGCGAATGAGGTGAGAGAAGTGTCTGGATGGACCCAGGCACTGGAGCTTATATAGAGGATCCCAACATTCCTGAGGGCTTGGAATCTTGCTTGGACTGGGGGTTCTGCCTGAAATAAATTGTTTACCAGCTTTGAGTCACAAAAGTTTGGAGTTTGTGGCAGTTCTGATTTCATTCTCATTCTCCTATCGTGTGATGTCGGAGTTTCACCATCCTGATTTCTTTAATCTCGGGTCTTAATTGGTGCTGGCAACTCCTGGCATCATTAGAGTGACCTCACTGGAATTACCATGTTCATTAAGCTGACTCCACATGTTGCTTCTTCCTTTACAACCTTGTCATGAGCTTGTCTGCTCCAAGATTTTGTAACACTCATCTTTGGCTGACATGGACATTTTTCCTTAACAGCCCTTTAAAATTATCTGATAAATCAATTAGAAGCAGAAACCAGCTTATTCCAGAACTACCCAGGAATAAATGTGTTTTCCAGCCCTAATTAAAGAGACCTTGTTGGTCAGAGATGGATTTGAGGGGTCATGAATATCTGCTGAGATCATCCAGGACACTCAGCAATTCCCCAATAGCTTTCCATTGAGAGGAAGGTTTGGAATCAATCCCACATAAAAATCACTTTGTTTAACTAAGAAGGTTTTAGTGGGAAATGAAATTCAGTTTTAAAAGGGTCGATGGTGCTGAATGTTCCCAGATCAAGTGCTGTGATTCCAATTTTGAGGAAAAACCAAAGAGGCAGGTTCTTCTTTAATGTCGTGGGTGCAGTCTCTTATCAAGAGTGTTCTGGCCCTTCTTGAGAAAAATACTTTGTAATGATTTCACAAACATTCATTATCTGCTGTTCAGCCCAGCTAATGTTTGGTGTTGTATGACATGAGTGATTTAGACATTTCACTCTTACACAACCCCAGTTGCTTTAATGTGCAGGAAACAAGGTGGTGCCTGCCATTACTTTAATTAAATCATTATTTGTGCCATTGGAAGTCAAGGGTTAATGATTAATGCTGCTCTTCTTTTCCTTCTTTAAAAAAAAATCCAGATCTGTGGTTGAATCCTCTGTGAGTTTAAGATTCCACCTTTGCTGTATTTGCCTTATTTCAAGCAATATTTTCCATTAAAAAATGAATATTTGTGATTATATATATTTTTTTGTGATTTTTCAGAGCACAACTTTTAGTTCTTCACTTGTATCCAGTACATTTTACAGACCCTTCTTGCTATTCCTGAGAAATCCCCTCAGAGATCAAATATCTGCTCTAAATTCCTACTCTGAAGATTGGCTGTTGTGGTCCAGGTTCGTGCCAATATTTTCATTTTCTCTGCAGGTGAAAAAGGATTTGGGTTTAGGTTTGTGTTTTGTTTGTTGCCCCAGCAAATTCCTCTGTATTTGCTGAAGGGGAAGGAAAAAAAGCGATTCTCTAAGCACAGAAGGGGATTGAGTGGTTCCCACATCGCCCAGCCTGGGGGGCATTTCCTTGCCTTGATTTATATTTTACAAAAATCGAACAGAGCAAGTTGTGCTTCATCCCTGGCACATACTCCCTTCAAATCCAACCCCTTTTGATGGGCTGCATCAAAACCCCCGTGGGCAGCAGGGGAGGGGAGATTCTGCCCCGCTCAGGTGAGACCTCACCTGCAGAGCTGCCCCAGCTCCGGATCCCAGCCCAGGGAGGACCTGGAGCTGCTGGAGAGAGCCCAGAGGAGGCTCCAGGATGAGCCGAGGGATGGAGCAGCTCTGCTGGGAGGAAAGGCTCAGAGAACTGGGATTGTTCTGTTTGGAGAAGGGGAAGCCCTGTGGTGACCTCGCTGTGGCCTTGCAGGACCTGAAGGGGCTACAAGAAACAAGGGGAGAGGCAATTCCCAAGGGATGGAGTGACAGGACAAGGGGGAATGGGTTCAGACTGACAGGGAGGAGATTCAGATGGGATTTTGGGGATAAATTCCTCCCTGTGAACATGGAGATGCCCTGGCACAGGATAGTCCATGGCTGTCCCATCCCTGGCAGTGTCCAAGGCCAGGCTGGACAGGGCTTGCAGCAACCTGGGGTGGTGGAAGATGTCCCTGCCCATGGCAGGGCGTGGAACGAGATGAATTTAAGATCCCTTCCCACCCAAACCATTCCATGATTCTGTGATTGCCTCTCTGTATTAAAAACACCGTGATTTCAACACTCTCTGGACTACAAAATGTATTTGGAGGGGTCCCTGTGAGAAAAAAAAAACCTCTAAGCACAGATTTTCTGAGGAACAAGGGCTGTGAGAGCACTTGGGAAGCACTGAGCAGTGATCTCTGCTCTCTGTTTTGTTGTTTTGTAGCCCTTGCATGTCCCAGGGCTGAGTAACAGCGCCCAAAGCAGGGAGGAGCTGCCAGGCACCTCAGCCCTGATCAGATCGTTGGTAGCCGCTGGGTTTGGCCAGGCCGGGCCCTGCCCTGCTCTTACTTTCCCTTTTGTGTCATCCAGGGCAGGGTGTTCCTCTCAGAGTGGCTCCAGCACTCCCAGGCCCTCTTCAGAGATTTAAACAACCAGAAATGGTCAAGTTGAATAGCTCTGTTGTGAGCAGGTAAGACCTCAGGATAATTTAAAATAAAAAAAGGTGAAAATGCAAAAATTCGATGCATGAAAGATTTATTGCAGGAACAACTTGAATAAATCACGGAGCGTACAAAGGAAAACGTCGGAAAAGGAGAGGTACAAAGAGAATTGAAAAAATAAAACGAAATTTTTTAACTCATGCAGTTGGCAAGAGGCAGAGCTAAATAAATGCAAGTAGCACATGAGGCTGATATAACCAACACAGACAATAAAGGTCAAAGATAAGTAAAGAACAATGAAATTGTTACACACAAAAAATTCACAAAAGACAACATTAGGGATTAGATCTTCAAATTGGACACAAAGTAAAATACAAATCTTAGGAAAAGAAAAGCCTTAAACGAAAGAGCAATGGCGGAAACAATGGAGATGAACAAGATCTAGATTGACCATTGCTGACAGATAAAAAAAGATGCCGGGATGAGTCTAGCAGGGCCCGCAGGTGTCCCAGAGCTTCTTGCTGTAGCGGGGCAGGGCGCAAGGGCTGCAGGCGGGAGCAGCGTAGGCTCTGCCAAAGGTGCAGAGGCCCCCCGAGGCCTGAGTGGCGCCGGCGCCGTAGAGGCCGCCCAGCCCCAGGGAGCCGGCAAAGGCCGGTGCTCCGGAGGAGCCCACCACGGCCTGCTGGGGGAAGGAGCTGAGGATGGGGCCGGGGAAGGTGACCACCACGGGCGGGGGCTGGATGAAGGCAGACGAGTCGGGGCACTGGCGGGCGCACAGCTCGTTGCAGCTCTCAGCGATGGGCTGGGGCACAGCCACGCTGCTCCTGGGCGGGCACAGCTCAGCGCTGCTCCTGGGTGGGCACAGGTCGTAGCAGGACATCTTGGAGGGATGGAGGTTAATCTGTGGAAAGGGTTAATTTGTATTAATTTTAAAGGAATAGCAAACTTTAGGCTGGCCAGGGATCCATGATCAGAAGCGCTGGCACACTTACCCTTGTTCCCGAGGAGGAGAAGGTGGCCAGGGCAGTGCTTGCTGCAGTCTGGCCCAGGCAGGGCTTTTATAGCAGCCCCGGCATTGCTCAGCTCCAGCCTGGCCAATCTGCACAGGGGACACTCCCTGCTGCTGCTGCTGCTGCTGCTGCTGCTGCTGACACCAGGGCTGTGCGGCCCCTGCCCCTCCCTGAGTCAGCATCCCCCAGGTGCCAGCCCAGCACATCCCGCTGCCCGAGCCATCTTGTCCTTCCTGCCACGTCAGATCCTTGATAACCGGGATGGCACCATGGAATGGGCTATCCATCCACTTCTCTCACCTGTTCTGCCTTCGTGAACCAGGTAAGACACTTCTGTCTCGAACTTCTCTAAACTGAACTTCCAGTCAAGAAATCTGGTTGGAGTCAGGCTGTTGCTGCTCTGTATTTGGTGTTTAATTTTTTATTTTTCTCTATGTCTTTTAAGAGACAGATTCACTGAGTGGTACTGAACCCCAGACTTGTATTATTTTAGCACTCCAAAGGGTTCCTTGTCTGTATTTTAGGAGACAAAGAATAACCTGTATATGTGGCTACATTTGGTAGCCACAAAACTCAGAGTTTTGCTGAGTTTGTAACAGGAGAGATAAAATCTGAGTAGAAATCATCAGCTAAGAGTAATGTAATGCTGATGAAATTATCTGGCCTGGAAATTCAAAGATACAACTGAAGAGTGTAGACTGTGTCGCACTGAAGTCAAGAGTAGCCTGAAGATTACAGCCATAGGAAAAACAAGAAAAGGAAACACATTCACTTCCCAGATTTATTACTGATACCCTTGGACTGCTTCAGCACAGCCTAAAGTTTGCTATTCCTTTAAAATTAATACAAATTAACCCTTTCCACAGATTAACCTCCATCCCTCCAAGATGTCCTGCTACGACCTGTGCCCACCCAGGAGCAGCGCTGAGCTGTGCCCGCCCAGGAGCAGCGTGGCTGTGCCCCAGCCCATCGCTGAGAGCTGCAACGAGCTGTGCGCCCGCCAGTGCCCCGACTCGTCTGCCTTCATCCAGCCCCCGCCCGTGGTGGTCACCTTCCCCGGCCCCATCCTCAGCTCCTTCCCCCAGCAGGCCGTGGTGGGCTCCTCCGGAGCACCGGCCTTTGCCGGCTCCCTGGGGCTGGGCGGCCTCTACGGCGCCGGCGCCACCCAGGCCTCGGGGGGCCTCTGCACCTTTGGCAGAGCCTACGCTGCTCCCGCCTGCAGCCCTTGCACCCTGCCCCGCTACAGCAAGAAGCTCTGGGACACCTGCGGGCCCTGCTAGAGCCGCCAGCAACAGCCCCAAAGGCCCTGGCGCTGCCTCAGCCCAGCATGGAGGAGCTGAGCTCTGCACAAGCTGCCCTGGCCTCCTGCAGCCCGTGACACACGGCCTGCACGCGGCCTGACTGCCCTCCCGCTCCCTGCCCGTCGTGCCCTTCCTGGCTCAATAAAGTTCTCCTGCATCCATTTCCTGTCTCTTTGCCTCCTTTTCCAAAACAAGGAAGTCCAGGGGCATGGGGGAGTTCCAATAGTGGGAGAGAAAATGGTGTGTAGGGATGGCCAGGGGCAATGGAATATGGAATTCAAATAGGAAAGAGATGAGGGACATGGACAGAGCGCCATAATGAGGAGAAGGAAATTAAGCCAAAATGGACACAAAATCAAAGGCAGAGGACGTTGGGAAGGGGCTGGATTAGGAGACTGAGGCGAAGGGGTAGAAGGAGAAGGATGAGAAGGATGAGAAGGACGAGAAACACAAGAAGGACAAGGGGAAGGAGAAGTCAGATGAAGAGAAGGTGAAGAGGAAGGAGGAGGAGAAGAAGAGGAAAGACAACACAGAGAAAAAAATGAGAGGAATTAGAAGAAGGAGAAGAGGAAAGAGAAGATGTGAAACACGAGTTTGGAGAAATATAAAGAAGATAGACTAAGCCATCGCAAGGAAAGGAGAAGGAGTTGATTACAAGGAAATTTAATATTCAGGGAAGAGTGAGGTTGAAGTCTCTCTCTGATTTGTGTCCCAGGTCCATTAGCAGAGCCATGGTGACATAGAGGGGCTGGAGCTCTGGTAGCCTTTGCCCCAGGTTGGCTCCGAGCATCCGTGCCAAACCCAGTCATGGCAACAAAGCTGCAGGTCCATGAGAGCTCTGGGTACCATGGCCAGCAAGCCAGGGGATCTGTCTGTCTTCAGGCAGAGTGCTCTGAGCACCTTGTCCTTGTCCTTGTCCTTGTCCTTGTCCTTGTCCTTGTCCTTCTCCTTCTCCTTCTCCTTCTCGTCCTTCTTCTTCTTCTTCTTCTCCTTCTTCTCCTTCTCCTTGTCCTTATCGTCCTTCTTCTTCTTCTTCTCCTTTCCCTTACCATTCTTCTCTGTCTCCTAACCTCACCAGTGCCCCCAGATATCCTTCGTATCCGTCCATTTCCACTTTGATTTCATTTTCATCTCCACTTTAACCTACAGTGTCCCATCCCGACTTCTGTATAACCTTCCCTTTCCTCTTCCACATTCCATTCCCTCATTACCCATTGGTGATGCTCTCCCGGCATCACCAATCAATTCCCTTTCCACTCTTGGAACTCCCCCATCCCCAGGGGTATTTATGACTGCAGAAAAGGAGGCAAAGGGACAGGAATTGGATGCAGGAAAACTTT
>NW_005054355.1:4875876-4876168 GCF_000277835.1 Geospiza fortis | reverse complement strand
GTGAATGCAAAAGGCAGGAGAGTGGTTCTTGAGTATCTTTATTAAGGGAGACCCAATAATCTCTCTGGGCACACTGTTCCTCTTTGTGATCACCCACACAGTAAAGAAGCTCTTCCTCATATTGAGATGCTGCTTTTCTGCTTGCTGGCTCTCATCTTATTGCTTGGCACCACGGAGAAGAGCCTATGTACATCATCTTGGCACCAACCCAATAGATATTCATAGACATTCCTGAGGTTCCCCTCTCAATCGCCTCTTCTCAACGCTGAACAGGCCCACCTCCTACGCTCTT
>NW_005054355.1:4875421-4875865 GCF_000277835.1 Geospiza fortis | reverse complement strand
GCTCTTCCTGGTGAGAGATACGCTCCAGTCTCCTCATCATCTTTGTTGCCCTCCACTGGACCTGCCCCG
The DNA here is from genome assembly GCF_000277835.1 of Geospiza fortis. Classification (NCBI taxonomy): domain Eukaryota; kingdom Metazoa; phylum Chordata; class Aves; order Passeriformes; family Thraupidae; genus Geospiza; species Geospiza fortis. The sequence continues at coordinate 4,875,796 of NW_005054355.1, read as the reverse complement.
GGAGCTCCATGTCTGTCTTGTACTGAGAGGCCCAGATTTGGACACAGCACTCCACATGTGCCTCACCAGGGCTGAGGAGAGGTCTCAACTGCTCAATTGCTGACCTGCTGTTCCCATTTTAAAAACGGAATTAGTTTGAGGAATAGCAATTGCTTCTGTAAGAGTGATGCTTTCCTTTGCCTCTTCTGTTCATGCTTCCTGACCTGTCCTGTGTAGAACACACCACCAGCGTCACTGGATTCACGATGTTGTTATGGAAAACGGAGAGGTGAACTGGAACGCCTTTTAAAGGCGGGGTTGTTGCTTCAGCCGCTGCGCGCCCGGCGGCTCGACCACTCACGGGCATGTACCGCATCGCTTCCGAGAACAGCCTTC
>NW_005054355.1:4862404-4875128 GCF_000277835.1 Geospiza fortis | reverse complement strand
GGCTGTGACTTCCAGAGCTGCTCCTGGCTACGCAATCCCCTGGCACCTGGAGGTTGTGTGGTTTTGCTCAACAAGGAAAAGAACGTCATGTGCTAATAAACACTTTGTTTTTTCAGATTTTGCCAGTGGCTCACACAAAAATACATCCTGACCAGGTATCACGTGCCGTTTGTTGTTTCTTGTGTCCTCGCAAGTAGACGTAACATCCTCGCCTTAGTTTATAATTAGTTACTTTTCTATGAGAGATGAATTGCCCATTTGGCCAAAACATCTTTCATAAAGGATCTACTCTTCTTGGTAATAAACCGTCACTGAGAGAAGCTTACATAGCGCCATCTGAATGCTAGTTTTAAAGTCAGGTTCATAATAAATGTATTTTGAATAAACAAAGGTGGAAAAAGAAGACTACAGAAAGGAAATTGATTCTGAGAATACCCAGGAATTTTAGGAAACAATAATTTGAGAAAGTCTACAGGTTTTTTCTTTTGTCGCTATTTATTTTTCTGCTCTTAAATAGACATAAATCTTAGTATAAGAAGTTCAGATAAGATCTGTATTACAGCAGATATACTATATGAGTCTGTTTAAGCCACTATAGTTGTATGTGCAAAATTTGCTGAGGTTAAGCCCTCTCCTTTCTGCTTTTTAACAATGGTCACATGAAACCTCTGCAATGCTTCTACTACAGAAGTCAGTGCTGTGAAAGTAAAAGAGGCATATTGTGTCCAGTCCTCTGAAATGCATTCTTATAGTAACAGTGATGAGAGAATGCATAAATTAGTAACAAGGTGAATAGAGCATTGGGAAGCCCTTTTACCGATTGATGAGATGTGTTGATACATCAAATGCCATTTTTCAGCCTATTTAACAAGTTCCTAATAAACTCTTTTCTCTGCAATGTACTAACGAGATTGTTGAATGGGAACTACATTCTTGAGAGGCATTTTCCAAAAAAAAATACATTACATTGTTGTGCATCTCTTTTTCAGATGCTGGTAATAATTTTGTAACATAACATTTATATTTTGTTTCCTTGGTTGTCACTTTATGTTTCAGAAATTAGGTGAAAGTGTTCAGCAGCTTCTTCTAGCAAAAATTGCAGTTTACTTGATGACCTTTTTAATAGTCACAGTGGCATGGGCAGCTCATGTAAGGTAGGAACATGATGTTTAAATCTAAAGTTAAAAGCTAGAAAGTGCAGGAGATAACCATGTCTCTGATGTATTTCTGTCTTGTTGCCAGACTTCTGAATTGTCTTTTGTTGAATAACATTAGAAAACCATTGTAAAGAGATGCTACTCTTAGCAGTGAAAAGCTACTCTTACACTACTGCCATAGTCATACAGAGTAAAACAAGCATTATATATCTTGTAGAGTTGCTTTTCGTCTTACCTTGAAAGCTAGATGGAATTAGACTTCTAATTCTGCTGAAAAAAAACATGAAGTTGTAACTTGCATCCTCCACAACAAAAGAACTGATATAGTACAGCTGGCCTAAAACTCATCTCTGTCCTCAGCAGTAATTGTCACAAAGTCAATTGTAATGTTGCAGATTCTGTACTTCATAGAGCTGTGGACACTCCCACCTGCCATGTCTTGGTGGTTAAAAAGAAATTGGCACGCAGGGGTCGTGCTGGAACCAGGGCAGTTTTTGTTTGAATTTTGAAATTTACAAATGCTGCTATGTAAGTGGATTGGCTGCGTTCCAATAAAGGTGTGTAACCTGTAATTCAGTATTTGAAGCTGACACCCCATATCCATTCCTTTACTCCAGTGCTTTTCTTTGCTTGTAGAAGTAAATGCTGAGGTACAGTCTCAGGGTTTTGTGGACGGTGATGGGTCCTGTTCATTCTAAGTGATAGTTTTGTGAATGAAGAGTTTCATTAACAAAATCTGGGGACGCTTACAAGGAAAGCTTTTTCTTTGTGTGCTGTCTCTTCAGGAGAAATTATTCTAAGCCTTACAATTTTGAAAATACTCTGCCATTCAAATAAAAAACAGGTTCTTAATAACTGCTCCATGACTGAACTTCATTGTATCTTGCTTTTAAGATTTTTCTAACAAATTACTTTCATATTTGAGCCTCATGAGTTTTGGTGGCACCTGGAATACTTGTATTAATTCTGTGGCAAAAGAAATTAGGTTTCCCCATACTATCATAAATGTACAATTTATATGTAGTGTTTTAAATATATAGTTCGTGAGTTGGCTTGCTCATTATAACCTTACTTTGCCTTGCCTTGACAGGTTGTTTCAAGTGATAGAACATATAGATGATGTCCTGGCTCTTCTAAATTTGGTGAGTCTTGTCATACAAGCTGGATGGTTAACAAGCCGATACAGGTCACTTAAGTGTGTCTGTGAATATCCAAAAGTTGCTACATTAATTAGCATAACTCTGACATATTTCCAGGAAAATATAAAGTCAGGAAAATACAAAGATCTTTAGTTTCACTGTGACTGATTGATAAATAACTTGCTTTTAACATGCAAATGTTCTACTGTGAACCAGAAGAAGCTCTGCAGCAGGTTAGTCTGAAGTTCATCTGGGGGAACTGAGTATTTTGCAATGTTGTTTTAAACTCTGTTCTCTGAAAGTATGCAACCACATAGTTATTCTAATTTTGTTAATAAAAGCACTGTTGGGGCTCCATGAGAGAAAACAAGAGGAAATAATTTTAGAAGAATAGCCTAAGGCATCTAATTCTTACCTAATGTAGCTTTCAAAGCAATGCATTTCTTTATGCTTTTGTTTGTTGGGTTGAGTTTTTTGATTTTGCTTTTTTAGATGCGAAATATTTACAATCAGCTATTAATGTTCTTGACAAATCAGAAACAACTGTTTAGAAAGTGTGGTATATTTAGCATTGCTACTTTAGAAAGAAGTCTTGTAAAAACCATAGCAAAACTTTTACCTGGGTATCAGTAGACACAGAAAACTGTAGTGTTTTCTGCAATAAGCTTGTGCAATTTGCATAGAGAACATGGAATATGTGTACAAAAGCAGCCATTTGTTGTAGTCAAAACTCAGCAACTTCAGAAATGTGGGTATTTTTCATTATACAGCACAAGCATTTGATCTCCTTGTAAAATACAAAGCAAGCAATGCCCTCATTGAAGATGTGTCCAGAAAATACATAGTGTTTCAACATGCTTTTTTTCTGTTTTAGGCTTGTATGATGATCATAACTTTCTTGCCATATACAGTAAGTAATTTTCTAAAATCTGACATTTGTTTAAATTACATTGCTTGTTTCTTCATTTATTTGGAAACACTTTACCAAAGTATTCAGAAACTCAGGAAAGTGTTGTTATAGTATAAACTCTGAATCTGTTATTGTTGTTAAGTGTTGCTTCTTTAAAATTCATGAAGCTATTTTATAACCTTCAAATACTTCATGTTTTAGACCTGGCAGAAAATGAGTATTCTAGAAACAAAAATTACAGTTATGGAAAGTCATAGTATCATAGAATAGTTTGGGTTGGAAGGGGCCCTTAAAGGTCCTATAGTCCAACCCCTGCAAAGATCAGGGACATCTTCAACTAGATGAAGTTTCTCAACGGTCCATCCAACCTCACCTTGTACATCTCCAGGGATTGGGCAACTATGCCAATGTTTTACCACTCTCATGGTAAAAAATTTCCCATGATTTCTTTTAAAAAAGCAACTGTATTGAAGAAGGTCCAGGTTATCTGATAAGAATTTTGGTAAGATAAATAAAACTGTGTTTCAAACTCCTCCTTATGTGCCAGGATATTTTCTTTTTGTAATTTAGACCAAGTTTGTGGTATCTCTTCTGATTTGCTCTGCAAGATTGCAGCTGAGGGTTTATGTTTAAAATCTGCACAATTTTTGGTCATATGACCTCAAAAGAATATTTGCAAATGAATACTATATTAACAGAACAAAACAGTTGCTTAAAATGCATCTTGACAGTTGTATGTGTAAATAGGACAGGCGCCTGTTTCTATGTGGATATGTATGTCTTACATTTAGTCTGCAAGAAATAGGGCTGTGGTCAGTAAAATGATCTTTATCAGCAAGAGAATATACTTTTCATTTTGCCTTGAAGCTGAAGTTATTTTTAGAAAGCTGTCCATGTTACCTTAACACTCCACCCTGTTTTTCTTTTTTTTTTCCTTTCCTTTTTTATCCTCCCCTAAAGAAGCTGCAGAAATTAATACAACAGGGAGCCGTGGAGGTAGACAAAATAAAAGATTCAAAAAGGTATCCTAATATCAAGAATTTTCACAGCTATGACATCATGTCAACTGCAACTAGTTAAGGTTAATGCTCAGGTACAAGCCACTCAGGAGGCACATTATTATGGAGGCACAGTGCCAGAGTGGCTGAGGTTTAGCACTGTCAATGTCAGAGTAAAACCATCTCTCCAGATGCCTTTGGTTGGGATGCCTGCATGTATTTGTGACTAGAAACAGCATTTAATGGAATTATGATGAAATGCAAATTATTGTGTAGATTTATTAATATTTTCAATATTGAATGAAGAGTGCTTCTATTTCTATACTGTTATTCCTGCATTGCTTCTTAATTAAATATATGATCTTGTTGATTTTTTTCCAGTTTTCCTTAATGGCCTCCTTTCCAGGGGTACCTTTTGGTATCTTCCTGTTCAGTGTCTGTGCTGTTGTCATTGGCCTTATACAGGTATTGGAGCTATCCATTTGCATTTTCACCTTTACATAGACTCTCTTGTGTGGAACTGAAATTAAGCTTCCTAGTGAGTAGCATAAATTGCTGAATATGTTCTTGTATAGCATTCTTTTTCAAAGTTAAGCCCATTATGATAATACAGTACCTGTATGTGAGACAAAAGTTCACTGTCCCATGAAGCTGTTTTATGCAACTAAATCAGCTGATCTCAGTGTTCACAGAATTCCATTCCCATTCTCGCAAAAATGCCTTGGGGAAAGAGCAGTTGAGTTTTCCTGCTGGTGTCTTTGTGAGCCATGCAGCAGTGGATGAGGGAACACGGGCTTTCAGTCTGAAGTCCAGCAGCATTCTTCCTCCTGGTGCAGTGCTTTGTTGCATTCAATTCCTCATTAGAGAGGTCTTCATTCCTCTTCATCAAGGATCAACGGTCATGACAGACTCTGCAGAGGAGACTAAAATCTTCATATGCAGTATGCTGTCAAATCTCAGAGTTTCAAAGACCAGCTTTCCATATGGGAGTGAAGAAAAAGCTTTAAAGTGTTTTCGAATGTGTTGATTTATAGTTCTATGTCTTATGTTTTAAATCCTTAATATATTTATATGTAATAAGTTCAGTAATGCTCTTTTCCTTGTAGGCTGTGATAGTAGCATATGGATTCTATCACCCACACTTACTGAATCAACAGATACAGGAATCTGAAAATCAGAATTTCTATAAACGTCATATCTTAAAGATTATCCTGAGAGGACCAATTTTATGCTTTTTAGCAGCCATCTTTTCTTTTTTCTTTATTCCTTTGGTAAGTGCTCTCAGTTAACAGAAAACTTTGATGCAACAGTTTGTATTAGCTGTCTTTAGGACTGTGTATGAAGATAGTGATGTCTGTGTTAATTATGCACACTTTCTCAATTGCTAGTTCTAGGATGTTGTTTTTTGCATTGAATGTATTTAATCACATATATCAACCTGTAACTTGATCCATGAGTTTGTATAGTGTAGAAAGAATATTCTGCTAAATTATTACTTGCTGTGCCTGCTTTCTTGTTTGTTTTAAGCAGGTCTTCCAAACTCTATGTTCGTATCTTGTGCATCAGAAGTAGTTGAGGAATCTTATGTGAAATGAACACCACATTGCACAAACTGAAGAAAAGTGAATGCAATTGCTGCACTAACTTAGGGTGTAAGAGCAAACAGAGAAGGGAGACCAGTTAGGTTGCCTGCATATCAAAACAAATAGTTTTGGCTAAGGACTGCTTTTACATGGCCTTTTTCTCTTCTGTGTTTATTTGATGTCAGTGAGTTGCTCCTACTTATTAATAGCTTTAACTCTTTTCTGGAACCCCTATTCAGAACTGAAATCTAGTTTTTGAATGTATGCTGAGCTTCCATTCCTCTTGTTCTTTAGGAAAAGATGGATTTTGAGAAAGATTCCACAGGAATTGGCAGTATTTAAATAATCCCCAAGTTTGTGAGAAATCAGATTGCTCTTGCTGAAAAGAGCAGTTGTAAGTCCAAACATGATAAGGCCTAGTTTTGTCTGAAAATATGTTTTCCTCCTCTTCTTCACTCTGTTCACTGTAGTTTTGTTGTTTGTTTTTAATATTAACAATGGTGAAATTACTCTCCAAGTTGCTCCTGTGCTTAGACCTGTGCAAAACCTGTGAACCACTTAGGACACGCCAAGGTGTTTTTGTGACACAAATAGTACAATCTTAGAGTATCATGAATTGGAAGAACCCATAAGGATTATGTGGGATAATTCTTCAACTTCTAAAGTAGTTATTCCTGTACTTTTTGTCAACAGAATTATTTCCCTCCTTGTTTTAGTTTGCTTCTTTACTGGTACTAAATTAGCTACAAAAAAGCAGTATTTGGTTCCACATGCATTATTCAGAAAGTGAATGAGCATTTCAACTGAGCCTTTTTCTTTTTGAAAGTCAAGATTTCTTTTTCTTAGTGTTATAAGCTCTAAAATTGAGAGTTATAGTTTCATATTAAATCTGGAAGGTAATTTATATTTTTGATAACTATATTTTAACTGTTCATTTTCTTTTCCAACAGTCTTATATACTTCTTGGACTTGTAATCATTTTTCCACATCTCACTCGGTTAATTACATGGTGTAAAAACAAAATTCTTGGTAAGTAACAAAATTCTTAGGCATATGTTCAGATTAGGTTGTCAACGTTATGCAGACAGCCCAGAATGAAATAATTTCAGTTCTGCTTTCATTTTGGGTCTCAGAACATAGTGATTTTGGGGTTTATTGTTGTGCTTCTAAACAGTGTCTCCTTGCTCCCTAGTTTCCCATAATTGCAATGAGATTTGTGTAAGGCACAACACATTGTAAGATCATTTTTCCAGTGCAAAACTTTTTTTTTTGTCCTGATAGTGCGAGTGCATGCAGACGCATGTAGGTATATGAATGACAGCAGCAGGCCATCTATCCCTTTTCCCTCCTCAAGAGGGAGCGTGGAGATGGAAGAACATAAGGAAGCAAGCTCTGTGCCTTTACCACTTTCTTCCTTGCAATGCTGAATAGTCACACATTTTCAAACAGGCAAGCACTACACCTGTAAATCAAACTTTCTCACAATAGTTAACTGTTCAGGGTATTACTAATTACTCATTAATCTAACTGCTATCATCTAAAGAAGTGCCTTCACACATGTCTCAAGTTAGCCTAAACCCATGCTTCCTTCCCTCGTGTGCTTTCTGCCCTCCTTGTGTCAGGAGTAACAATTGCACAACCATAGCAACCTGAGCTGCTCTTAAATCCTGCTGAGAAAGAGGTTGGCATTGCTAAAATAAAGGAGCAGGGGATATCATGCAACCTACTTAGCTGAAAGGTGCAGTGTCCTTCTGAGAGGGACCACAAAACCACTGAAGAGATAATGTCTTTGGTACTGACACTCCCAAGCTGGGGCAGAAGAATAACACCTTTGTACTTCTACTGCTGCTGTTCAGACTAGTACAAGTCTGTCTGTTTCCAGTGCAAATGTGAGCATACTCTTCGCTCCCCCATGTGGCAGCAGTAACAGGGAGGCAGAAATGCTTTAAAAGGATGAAGCCTAGAATAAACACATACAAATATTGTCCGTGCTTATTGTGATGGGGCCAGTGTGGTTTGCAGTCAGGTCACATCTACCTCATCCTGTCAGATGGCTGAAATACTGCTTTACTGAATTTCTTGTGATTACACCTGCTTTGCATTCCTGTGGAACCTTAACCTTTTATATATATATACCTGAAGCAGTGTATTTTGGCTAGCTGGGCACTTCTGAGTTCACTCTTTAGAGATATGTTTGACATTTCCTATAAAAACTACACCTTTTGACAAAAGGCTTGAATTATTTTAAGTGAGTTCAATATCCTTGTTCAGCCCCCATGGTTTTTTTCAAGACAGGTTTTTACTACCATACAGTCTAAGTTCTCCAAGCTGTCATAGTGGCCCTCGAGCTTTTAGGGCTTCCTGAAGTGCAGCATCTGATTTGTTTTGTTCAGTTACAACTTTGAGTCATTATTAATGGTTTGCCATACAGTTTAAAGGAAAGAGCTTTTTTTGTTGTTCCTGTAGCACATACTTTCATTGTTGTTCCTGTAGCACTTGTCTTGAAAGAAACATAAATTTCAGGGAAAGGCGCATATGCCAAAAAAAGTAGAGTGACTGACATGCGTGGATGACTGGCATCCTTTTGTCTAAAGAAAAATTTAGGCAGATAAGGAAAAAAGGTCACAGTAGGTTGTTGAACTACTTTATTTTATACTTCTTTTCATGATTAAGCCTCTGGATATGTTTCCAGGTCAGAGATGTGAAGAGGAGGAACCTCATAGCTTAGAAACCTTCACGTTTTACCTCAGTGAGCCTCTGAGTAAAGAACGAGTAGAAGCATTCAGTGATGGAGTCTATGCCATTGTAGCAACCCTGCTCATTTTGGATATATGGTAAGGCTTTATGCTGGTTCTTGCACTTAGTCTTGTTAAATATATAAACTTTTGTCTGTGTGTAACATTTGAGGAAATAAAATTAATCAAACATTGTGTTTGACTTCCAAAATCTGCAGTGGTTACTTTAAAGAATGATTTTCTAGAAGGACACAGCACAAACCAAAGATACTTTTAACACCCACATTCCCGCAGTAATAATCATCAGTGCGCATAATACATGTTGGGATGTAGAGTCTTGAAGAACAAAGCTTCCTTTTTTTGCTTAGTTATGTTTTCAGATGAAAGCTTTTTGTCAATAAAAGCTGTTTCATCACTGTATAAACTTTATTAACCCAAAGGAATGCCAACCTGCATTCGGATTTCCATATATATATTATTGCTTTGCAGAGCTGTTATTTGAAACACTGTTTCTAAATTACTAGAGAAGTACAGAGTGGATTCCTGTTGTTCACTACTTTCTCAAAGTAAAGCAGCATAATTCAGTCTTGCTCCAGATGTGTTTTTATAACAGGAATATGAAGAGTAAATAAATTTTTCTCTCCACAGCGAAGACAATGTTCCTGACCCCAGAGAAGTTGAGGAGAAGTTCCATGGCAGTCTTCTTGAAGCTTTAAGTGAATATGGGCCAAACTACCTTGCTTACTTTGGCTCATTTGTTACAATTGGTCTCCTGTGGTTTGTCCATCACTCTCTTTTCCTTTATGTAACGAAAGCTACCCGGTTAATGGGACTGCTCAACATACTTTCATTGGCTTTCATTGGTGGGCTTCCACTAGCTTACCAGCTGACCAGTGAATTTGCAGAAAAGTCTCATAATGAAATAGAAGCCATTCAGGTCAGCTGTGTGATCACTTTCTTTGCCAGCATATTTCAGTTTGCAATATGGACTACAGCCCTTCTCAATGAAGAGGAAACTTTGCATTCCTTTGCTAGATATGGTGGCAAGGAGCATGCCTTCATGTTTGCCAAGCTGGCTCTCTACCCTTGCGTAAGTCTGGGGGCCTTCTTTCTAACTTGCTTGTTAAGTGAATTTAGCACTGCTATTTTCCATCTTATGCAGATTGTAATCCCGTTTGCTTTTCTCGCCTTGCGCATTTTTGTTAGAATTTCTTTGACTGCCATAAAGTCTGTGATGTCTCTCTCCAGACGGAAGGTTGTATTGTTAGAAGAAGAGGAGGCGTGTTTGTCTCCAAATGAAACACTGTCCTAAATTTCCGCATAGTGCATGTGAGGTTACGAGATCATATTCAGCTCCTCTGACTTGCATTATATTTGTGTGTGGATTATATTGATGTAAACCAAAGCCTGTATTGACCATAACTGGGGCATATTTATGTTTAAGCTGGCCATGCTCAAGACCCTTTCTCCAAAATCTGCTATTGAAAATATTGGATAAAGAGGGGATGCAAAGAAAAGCATGTTCCCCTTCTTTTAGTATTGCCTTACAGAAAAACGCTGCTTGACATGTAACTGCAGCAATGATCGATAAAGAGGTGTGCAGAAATCCAGGAAAATGGCAGCCAAACAGAGAGAAGTTGGTTGAGCTTCTATGTAAGAGAATGTGAGGAATGGAAAGCACAGAGACATCTGGATTTCTGGATGGTACATAATAGTAGAACATGTATGCGTACAAGTTACTGGTTTCTTTTTTTTTTTTTTTTCAATGTTAAAATTTTAATGGTTTTTTTCAATGGTCTGTTTCCATAGTCACAAACAGGGGATAGCAGTTGGAAATCTAACTGTTTGAGTGGCTCTGTGTGAGTTTAGATGGGAGTTGCAATTGTGATAGCAGTCTTCCAAGCCATCTGAACGCAAGTTCTTCGGCCATATCTATTCTTTTCTTAAAAGTGTGTAACAAATGAGGATTCATGTGGCTTTGCATCCAAGTTTCAACTAGCTTTGATATTTTCTGAGGGAAGAGAGCTCTGTGATTAGACAGAAGGTTTTTTCTGTTCTGCAGAAGCTTCTTGTCTGAAGTGTTTTAATTTCTCAGGCTTTTTGTGTCTGTTTTTTGTCTGGCAATGGAACATCCTTCTGTTACTCAGAAGGCATGGTGTCATATTCAAGGAGAGTATGAGACTGCAATGTGTGAGAGTTCCACATCAGGTAAGGGAGTTAAGCTTTCTCCTGAGCCGTGGACAACTAAGGGGTCCCACAGATTTCTGAGTCTCAGGAAGACAGCAGAAGAAACTAACCCCTAGAAGTTCCTGTCCGTGATAATGTTGAATTTTTTTTTTTACACTTACATGTAGCTGGATAAGTATTGTACTTTTCAAATAATCTAAACTCTGGCTGCCCTAGAAGCCATTACATTTCCTTCTGGCAGAGTGATTAATTTGCATCTTGAATTATCTTAGTGCCTGACAACTTTGATGCCATAATTAAAGGCATTTGGGGAATTTTGTTCTTCATCATGAAAAAAAAATGTGGCAAAATATGCCTGAAGAAATTGCAGGTGAAAAACAAATATCTCGTTTCAGTTGAGATCAGTCTTGAAAGCACTTGTGCTTTTGTTTTGAAGCACCTTGATACCGAATATGTCATTGTGAATATTACATACTTCTCATGAAGAGTATGTTCAGCTATTCAAGGGGATTTATACCTAGTTGTGGTTAAATTACTTCCATTGTGTTGTGTATAGCAGTTTTTCTGATACTTAATAAAAGCACTTTTGGTTCTGTATGGGTTTGTTTCTAATGTGCAGCAGACACATAGTAAGTAGTGAATATGTGTATTTGTAATAAATTGAAATCAGTGAAGAAGCAAAACTTCAAACTGTTTATTTCTTCTCTGTAGGTGAACTTTAAGGCCAATGTCTGTAATTAAAATTATGTTAGGTGGGTTTTTCCTACGAGATCACCAAGGTCCCTTCCAACCTCAGCAGTTTTGTGATTTTTTTACAAAATACCAAAATGCATTTAATGTGATGTAAAGAAATGTTGATTCTACTTCCCATGGTACCTGAAGAGAATGAAACCCAAAAACTAGCCAAGGAGTTTCTTTTCAGTGTTTATAAGGATGCTTAATATAAAGCCACATATAAATATTACAAGCCACTGTACTGGCTCAATAATGCTTTTTTTTTGATGTCTGTGTGCGTGCGTGCATGGTTTTGGTTCACTTGGTTTTTCTGGGTCAGTTTGTTTCTGTTTTTTTTGTTAAGCCCACGTATAAATAAGTAATTTGTTCTGCAGAACGAGCCATTTTATTTTTGCTTGTGGTCAAGATAGCATTATTCAACCCAAATTTGGTAATATATCAGAACCTAAACCTAAGGACAAACATGATATGGGACTTTGTATAAAGAGAGGTCATTTAGCATAATTTCAAGTTCTTGAGAAACAAACTTCATCAATTTGAATTGTGTCATTTTCAAGTAGGAGATCATTCCCAAATATAACTGTAGCTAGTTGTTCTTGATAGAATTGCTAATGACCACAGGGTTTTGTATCTATGAAAATTAAACTGAAATACAGTAATTACAATCCCAGAACCACAGAACAGATGTCATTGGAAGGGGCCTCTGAAGACCACCTAGTCCAAGCCTCCAGTTTGAAGCAGGGTTGGCTAGATGGGTTGGTTGCAGAGGTCTTTGTCCAGTCAGACTGAGCATCTGCACAGAGCCACCATAACCATTTAATGACAGAATCGTTAAGGTTGTAAGAGACCTTTAAGATCACCCAGTCCAGCTATTCACCCAGCAGTGCCACTGTAACCCCTAGACCACTAAACCACATCGTCTGCACCAGATCCTCATGCCTCTTGAACACCTCCAGTGATGGTGACTGCACCACCTCCCTGGCCAACCTATGCCAATACCTGACCAGGCTGACAGTGACAAAATGTTTCCAGTATCTGTTTCCAAAGGGCTCAACAGCTTTTAATAAGTTTTTTAAAAATTTAAAAATTATGTGTTTATGAGTTTAAAAAAAATTTAAAAATTAAAAAATAAAAGAAAGAATGGTTATCTTTTGTTCCATTTAAAAGGAATTTCCTGCCGTTCAGTCTGTGTGCATTTGTCATTCAAAAACGTGGATGAGATCCCCTCGATACTTCTCACAGCTCCCTCTGCCCCTCCGCCCCTCCTTGTAGCGGAGACG
>NW_005054355.1:4861164-4862145 GCF_000277835.1 Geospiza fortis | reverse complement strand
GGGATGATCTACGGCAAGAAGCGATACGGTGAGTGCGGCGTCCCGGGCGGCCGCTCCCCGCTCCCCCGCGCCCGCCCCGCAAGGGCACCTTGAAATGTCCCGGCCGCCATTTCCCTCCCCCGGCCCTGCCGGGCGGCCCTGCTGGTGTGAAGGCACAGATCCCTATGAAATGGGCTTTTCTGCCAGCAAAACTGGCTTTTGCTCCTTTTTGACCGAGACCGCATGAGCGGAGCTTTCCGCCGGGGGTTCGGGAAGTTGTATTTTAAAGGGCTTGTGTTGATGGCAGACTACCTGAAGCCGATTGCTGAGGAAGAGAGAAGAGTAGAAGCGGCGGAGAAAAAGAAACGTGAAGAACTGGAGCGAATTGCAAAAGAGCTTGCAGAAGGTAGTCCCTCGGTTTAGTGTATTCATCCCACACTGTGTTGCAGGCGCTAGGCTGCAGAACTGGTGTTCCACCGGAGTGCTCTTAAGAAAAACTGGGACCTGCAGCTAATCCCTGGAGGCGGGGGTTAGGGCCGTGTGAGGAGTAAATAGTACTGCTGTTTCATTATGCCTGCATTTTGAAAAGCTTGTCAGAGCAAGGCATAACACTTTTGCAACAGTCAGGACCTGTTAAATGGCTGAATTTTCGACAAGGAAACAAACTGCTGAAAGATGCTGGTTATTCTGTGAGGAATGATTGAGTCTATATATCAGCTGTGCTGGCATGTCACTTTTTCATCTGGATGTGCAAGCCCTTTGCTCCATGCAGTGTAGGAACCTCACAAATATGACTAAATATAGGGCATAGGCAATGGTACGTAATTGCAACTCAAGACTTTTAAGTGGCATCACACATGTATTGCTAGAGGTCAGCTTGGTCTTTTTGTATTTTGCGGTGTTAGAGCTGCATTTGTTGTATCTCTCATACGAAGAGGGTGTGCTGGAGGGCACCATTCGCAACTAAAACTGCTGCTTTTGTTCTCATTCCCTTCCACCCTT
>NW_005054355.1:4792110-4861154 GCF_000277835.1 Geospiza fortis | reverse complement strand
CAGCATTGTTTCCCTTGTCCTTAGGATTTTTTCTTCTGTTCCCTGTATGGGTCTAATAGAGGATTCCTTCCCCCCTGCCATGCAGAGGAATGTACTCTCTACCTTAGTTTCACCTAGAGTTTTTAGGTAGACTTAAAACCAAGAAGAATTTTAAGAAAATAGATTAACAACTCAGGCTGTTCTTGGTGCAGATACGCGCTCTGTAATTCTTTCCATGCGAAAGAACATTTGCATTGTTCTAAACAAAATTATTGTTGAACAAAACACTGTAATTAACTACACATACAGAAATTAAAATATGTTTTGTCTATGACTTACTGGAGATAAAGCTTTTTGCCTTCTTAAATACATCATCTCAATTGGTAATGGACTAAAAAAAAAATGGATCTTTAAGATGTTCTCTAGTTAGATTAAACTTCCTGTATTTTTGGAGGTGGAGGCTGTGCTGTAATGTTACCAGGCCACTTAGTAAGGAAACTTTCATGATTATTACTTTAGAATGTTTAATCTGTTTAAAAGTGACACATAGGTACCAGGTCGGTTGTTCCCAACAGTGGGTTTGATTTGGTTTTTTTTCAGAAAAGCAGTTGTTAAACTCTCATTATGTGCAGTGCAGTTGCTGAAGATTGTTCCTTAAGATGGACATACCTGCAGTGGTAGCTTTTTCTGGGCTTATTTGACTTGTCAGTCCAGAAAACTGTCTTTTGTTGCTGAGTAAACTTAAAAGTTTGCCATCACCCCAGAGCTGTTGATTACAATTCTGTTGAATAAACAGAAGTGGGAATCATAAATACTGGCCAGAAGGAAATTACATAAAGATAGGCTTTGATTCCACTATGCTTTGCATGTTTTTGTTCTGCATGGCTAATAGTTTTAACCATGTTTGTGGTTTCTTCCCTTTTAGCAAGTGAAGATTCCATACTGAAATAAACAACAGATTTCATCTGAATTCTGCACATGGAAATACATGGCTAGGCTCTGAGCTGTCCAATGCTTTTTCAACTCTGTGTGATACTCTATCAATAAAGTACTTACTAAACTTCAGTTGGTATTTTTTGAGTGAATTGCTCAGAACAGCAGCAAAAATAGGGACAGAATGTGACAGGAAGCAACTATCACAATGTAGCTATTGTTGCCGCTGAAATACTCCATTGTATTCCCCCAGCAGTAGCCAGTTGCTACCCCCATTATCCACAGGTGATGATGGTGATCAGAAAATACATAAAATTTTGTATATATGGGCAGGTGGGGGAGACTGGCAAGGCACTGACTGCCTGAATCTGTTTTTTTAATGGCTTGCCTGGGGAGTTTCATAGAGTCACAGAATGTCAAGCGTTGGAAGGGACCTTCAGGATCCTCTAGTCCCAACCTCACTGCCATGGGCAGAGACACCTCTTGCTGCATCAAGTTGCTCAAGACCTTATCCAGCCTGACTTTGAACAGTGCCAGGGGTTGGGGCACCCACAGCTCCCTGGGCAACCTGTTCCAGTATCTCGCCACCCTCCCAGGAAAGAATTTCTTACCAGTATTTGATATAAATTGCCCTTCTTTCAGTTTGTACCCGTTACACCTTGTCATTTCGCTACAGTTGCTGATGAAGAGTCCCTCTCCAGCTTCCCTGTAGGACCCTTCAGATACTGCAGGGTTGCCAGGAGGTCTCCACACAGCCTTCTCTTTTCCAGGCTGAATAGCCCCAACTCTCTCAGCTTGTCTGGGGGAGGTGCTCCAGCCTTCTTACCAATGTTGTGGCCTCCTCTGCACTTGCTCCAACAGTTCCATATTTATTGCTGGAGGCACCAGAGCTGTTCTCAGTACTCCAGGTGGGGTCTCAGCCGAGCAGAGGGGCAGATTCCCCTCCCTGGCCCTGCTGCCCACACTGCTCTGGATGCAGCCCAGAATCCCATTGCCTTCCTGTACTGTGAGTGCTCATGGCTGGGTCATGTTAGATTTGTCATCAACCTCACCCCCAAGTTGTTCTCCTCAGGGCTGCTGTCAATCTCCACTCAGCCTGTACCTGTGTCTGGGATTGCCACAACCCAGGTACAGGACTCTAAGCTTTCCCTTGTTGGACTTCATGGGGTTTGCACAGACACACTGAAGCATGGACAGACAACTCTTCAACTAATTAAAGTTGAAAAGAGGGTGCATTTATTACAGTGCTGGACACATGTGGAGTAATTTCCAAGTGCATGTGTAAAAAAGTCACAAACAGCTGCTCTCTGTTTATCCAAAAAAGTTTTACATATTCAAATGGCTTCCAGGTTTCTACCTTGCTTATTTTTAAAAACATTAGCTCTCACCTAATATTATAATTAGCTGAATATCCATTACATCTGCCCAATTGTATTCTTTAATTGGGTCAGTGGGCTTCTGGAGAAGAAGTGAGACGTCTTCCTCATGGTAAGCTCTTCACCTGTGGCAAGGTGCTCCTTGGCCTGCTCGTCACAGTCCAAACCTCCTCTCATTCTTAGAAGCCAGTGGTATTTATGGCTCCTGCACTCTTACAATACTTCATGTATCACCTGTCATCCCCAACCTTGTTTCAATTATTCCCACCTGGTATTCTAACTTAACCCCTTGACTCACCACCTCTCCAGCCTGTCCAGGCCCCTCTGGGTGGCACTGCTGCCTGCCAGTGGTGCTCCGCACCGCTTGGTGTTGGTGCCAAACTTGCAGAGGGTGCCCTTGATCCCACTGTATGTGCTGCTGACAAAAGTGTTGAAGAGTATTGGCCCCGGTACTGATCCCAGAGGGATACCACCTGTCACCGGTCTGCATAGACAATGAGCAGTGAATCACAATTCTGCATTTCTGTCATCTTTTTTTCAGTTTTGTTATCACAGTGCTCAATTATTGCTCAGTTCTTTCATGTGGCAGAGCAGTCAGGTTTGATTCTGGCTTGTCAAGCTATGTTGTGACCTGAGGAATTGGTGCTGACTCATTAGTCAGATATTCTAAACAGTACAGAAGGACAGATGTTCCTCAAAACTAAGTTACAGACAAATTGTAATGTGTCTCTTTCATAAGGAGTGACCTGCTACACGTCCTGATTATGCAGGAGAGGTCTGCCACACTTTCCACACGCTTTCCATGAACTGTCTTTGGGCAAGAAAGCTGTCCTTGTAATTCCTCTTAGATTGGGAAGAATTCTGAAGTGGGGCAGAAAAGGTACCATGTATCTCTTTACAGCCATTCCCGAGGGACCAAATTAGTTCTCTGCCACCCCATTCTGGCTAGACAATAGATGATTGTCTAGGTTCAAGCAAAATAAAAAGGCCAACAAGACGAAAGAAGCAATGGAAAGAAGTCTTTCCTCTCAAAGGGTTTGAGAGGGAAGACCCTTCATGTTTATTCTGTATTCTGGAAAACACTACATCCACGTGTTCTTCTGCTGGCACTACATTTGTGTGACTCCTGAATACTCTGCTGCTTTGTGAAAGGGAGTGGAATGCTTTCCTACTGAATCTAATGAATGTTTTTTCTACTCCTATAGTTCTGTGGAAGGAGTAGATGAAGAGGTACAGAGAAAAAAGATCTTCCTCTTGCAAGTTTTATGATAGAGGATGGAAACAACATCAAGCCTAGACTGAGTGGATCTAAAATCTTGGATCTAGTACTCTCTGAGCTTTCCTTGTACAGGATCTGGATATGCTGGTGGGACAAAGCCCCTTTACAGAGCACCGACATGCAATCCCATCTGCCTGAAAGGTGGAGCTGGGATCCATACCCTCCCTGTGCTGTTCAATACCATCTCTTTGTTTGAAGAACTGATTAAATGTTGAGTTGTTCCTGTTCCTCCTGCCTGGGAGAGGAGGAGCACTTCCCAGGCTTAGTTCAAGTCTGGCTGTGGCCAGCCCAGAAAAGACGACAGTAAGCATTTCTCTCAGATATACAGGAGGTGGCTGAAGACATTTTCCAATCTCCCTGTCAGTTTTTCCCTCCCTTTCTGCCAGAACTGCCACCCTCACAGCTCTGCCAACAGCAGAGGCCTTGTACGTGCCCCCACATCTCTTTGATGGCTTATGTTGCCTTCTAATGGTATAACTGCTGTTTGGCCCGGCTCTGGCAGCTGCATAGTTCTGCCAGTTGTGCCTTATCAGAAAGAAGGTATACCCTCAGGCATATGTGTGAGCACTCCCATGTTGTCCTGGGGGTGACTTTATAATGCTTGTATCCCCATTCATGTGTTTAGCCCAGAAATAAGTTTTGCACCTTTAAGATTGGCTCTGAGAGTGAAGGGGGAGAGAAGTGCGCAGTTTGTTACCAGAAATTGCATTTGCTCCCCCACGTCCTTTTTCTAGACTGTGCTGTCTGCAGCACAGACAGCAAGAGAGAGTTCTCCTTTGCTTTTTAGTTATTTTTGAGTTAGCTGAGGCAGAGAAGTTCCCTGGACTGTGGGGTTTTTTCTCTTTTTCTTGGACCTGTTTAAACCTGCTCTGGACTGAACACCAGCAGAGCACCAGCAGCTCCACCTGTGGCCCACAGGGCCGGGCCTGGGCCGTGGCACTTCCGGCACCGTAGGGACTGATCAGAGACTAAGTGAGCTGAACTGAGCTACAGCTCACCAAGGGGACTTTATGAGTTTGTCGTCTCTTCAGAGTGGCAAGAGGTTTTATTGTTTAATATTGGATTTTTAAAATTTTTTTTGTGCTGGTGAATATTTTGCTGTTAAATAAACAGTTTTTTCCACTTTCTCCAAGTAAATATTTTCCTGAACCAGCTGGGGGAGGGGCCACTTGAATCTGCTTTCTAGAGGAACCCCTTTAGAAGTTTGCTCCCAGATTTGCCCTGGAGGGAGAGTTTTGCATTGTTAGATACAGTTGTGGCTCACCAGAAGGAAGGAGATTGGCATGATAAAAAGCATTACCCTACCTCTGCAGGATCTGCTTCTGATGTGCCTTTTTCCCTATCTGATGTGAAAACACTTTGTTTAAGACATCAATCCCAGGTTATCATGGAAACTGGCTCAACCAGCCCACCCAAGAAAAGTTCAGTCCATCACACCTGGGAAAACAGTGGACAAATCTGTTTCTTGGCCCTCACTCACTGCTCCCATGGCAAAGGTCTACTCCTAAGAAACAGCTTCCTCCGCTGGCACCCCACTCTTCAGTGTCTGTGGACATCCCCTGCATGCATGCATGCATATTCCCATTTGGAAATACGCGGCAGCATGCCCACACTGAGGCTGTGAGGACGAGCTGTGCTCCCAAGTGTATGTGGGCAGACAGGGCACAGTCACCCACAGCTCACAGGGTGTGATGGGCAGGCACACCATGCTCCTGGTGTGAGCAGCCCTGCTGAAGCACCCTGCAGTGCTCTGAGTGCTTCACGCTGGTTACAGGAAGCAGGAAGGTTAGCCTCCAGGTTTTATTTCCCAGAAAACATTTGAGAACATATGGAGCTTTTCTCAGTATTTAAGTGTACAATGTCTTGTGGTGATTATTAAAATCCCATTACTTACCACTGTGCATTACAATAACCTTGTGGCATTTTTTCCACTTAAAAAAGAAAAGAAAGAACAGAATTTATTTGACGACTTCTGCTGTATGATAAAACTTCCCACTTGATCCTCTGCTCGGGTGAGACCCCACCTGGAGTACTGAGACTATTTCCAGTGCCCCAAACATAAGAAGGACATGGAACTGTTGGAGCAAGTGCAGAGGAGGCCACAACATTGGTAAGAAGGCTGGAGCACCTCCCCCAGACAAGCTGAGAGAGTTGGGGCTATTCAGCCTGGAAAAGAGAAGGCTGTGTGGAGACCTCCTGGCAACCCTGCAGTATCTGAAGGGTCCTACAGGGAAGCTGGAGAAGGACTCTTCACCGGCAGCTGTAGTGATAGAACAGGGTGTAATGGGTACAAACTGAAGGAAGGGCAATTTATACCAAATGTCTTTACTGTGAGGGTGGTGAGACGCTGGAACAGGTTGCCCAGGGAGTTGTGGGTGCCCCGACCCTGGCACTGTTCAAAGCCAGGTTGGATAAGGTCTTGAGCAACTTGATGTAATGAGAAGTGTCTCTGCCCATGGCAGTGAGGTTGGTGCTGAATGTCCCTCCCAGCCCTTGACATTCTATGATTCTTAATAAAATGAGACATACAATACGGAGTCACTACCTCTTGTGCTTTAACTTTCATGCAAGTGGACAAGTTTCTGTATTTTCCTGAAAGACACATTGCTTCTCACAGAATTGCTGCATAGTGATTGAGGATTACATCTTGCTTACTACATTGAGACAGGTAAATGATCACCACAGGTACCACCACAGCTCTAGTTTTCCTTTTACTTGCAGTATTTTTGTAATGCAAAATAATATACTGAAGGGTAAGAATCCTAAAGGTTACTGGAGTAATAGAAGAAGAAAATCCCCAGCAAAACAGATCTCCAAACAATTTTAAAAAAGAAAGAAGGGGGGCGGGGGGAGGAAGCAGGACATGAGGGTGTGTCTACTACTACAGGAGTGTAATTGAATGTTCTATTTTTGCATGAATAAACATGAAAAGTTACTTTCATCTGAAATAAGAATCACAAGTCTGGCATGTTATCTAAAAACAAGATATCTCAGAGCTGGAGGAGGAAAGGAAGACAGTTAGTTCTGATTAATTGTTTAAGTAACAGTATTATGAGGCAAAACAGACAAATTTATGAGATCTCACAACTCAGGTTGCTTGGCTAATTGTAAGAGGAACTGTAATGGGTAATGATAACACTGTCTTCTTAAAACGATTCATGAAGGAATGAAGATTCAATTAGTATACAATGTGGATCCTGCTCCTGGAGAAGGCAGCTACTGTGTGTTGCATGAATAGCTCCATGCTTTGGGATAGCAACCTATCCAGATTCTTGAAGTGAATGCAGATGTATAATCTGTCAGAGCATTTCTTGGATTTAAATGGAATCATAATCTTTTAGAGGAGTTCAAAGGTTTACTGTGGCCAGTTTTCATGCTTTATCCTTACCCTCAGGTTTTCTTCTGATGTCCTGACAGATACAGACTTAGATATGATAACTTTATCTCTTTTTCATTTTTCGCACTGTGCAGGCTATGGTTGCATTCACTGTCAGTCTCATGAGGTTGTATGGAGCAGGACTATCCCCATCAGCTTTGGGATAAGAAGTGTTTCAGTGCAGGAAAAATGCTCTTCCATAACCTTACAACCTGATTTGTTGGGCCAAATGTTGTCTTGACTTGTCACATGACATCTGACATCAGATGTGTTAAATGGAGGACAGGAGACAAGACGGAACTGGCTCCCTACCATCAGGAAGAGATGCAATTAAGGCAAACAAGATCTAGCCCTTCCCTGGTTGGTCACAAGCCTAATAAATTATCAGAATAGTCCAATCAGGAATGTATTTGTACACCATGATTTTTTTTTTCTTTTTTTTTTTTTCTTTTCGGGGGTTTAGGGGTGTTTGGGTTTTTGTTGTTGTTGTTTAGTTTTGGGATTTTGTTGTTGTTCTTGTTGTTGTTTTTAAATGGGTGTTCTCATTTTGTGTGGCATATATTTCAGTGAGAATAGGTCTAAAGTATGCTACAAGTTTTGGAAGCTGGAGCTGTTCCTCCATTACAGGTTATTTCACCTGTCATATAAAAAGAAACATAGAATTAGACACACAGTCATAAATTTCCTTCTCAGTCATTGCAGAAGATTTTAGAACTTTTATCAAATGATTAGCTTAGGTCATATACCTATAGCACCCTATATAGAGCTGTCTGCTGTGCAAAGTGATTGTACATGTAAGGCTGCTTGGAAAGAGTATTGCAGAGTTAGTAGAAATTTTCCTTGCTTGAATATCAATTACTTATTCAGTAAATAATTCTTCAGATATTTTCTAGATCATAGTTAAAACACTTCCTTTTGCTATTTTAAGTTAACTACTGTGAATCAAACTGAGATAAAACATCTAGACAGCTCTAATAATTTCTGAACTGTGTCATTTGAGCAATGTCCACACAATGGGCTGTTGGAATTTTGGTCCAGTTTAGAACAAAAGAAGAGTTCAGATAGAGTCTCTGTGGAGTGAAGGCACCCAGTCGTGGCAGGTATTTGATCAGACATTTGGGATAGGTCAGGAGAACCTTCTGCTTCTGCCCTTTTGAGAGTCAAACAAATCCTCAGGCTATCAGAAAAACTTTCAACCAGTACCCACTACTGCTGATGGCTTTCATTACTGCCCAGGCTGGGCCCACAGAAGAAGAAAACCATCTTCAACCAAAATAAATTGCTACTGGTCACTGCCACTACTGTTTGCTTCTAGGCAGTACCTAATCTGGGCTAGAAATGTGATGAGATGAACCACTGTTTCTTAAATGTTCTTCTAGGAATATTTAGGACCTTGTTTTAACTTTTCATGCTTTTCTTAGCTTCTACTTTATGACCTGTGGGACAGCAGGTCAGCCAAAGGGATATTTACCTGCTATTTTCCATGGACAGTACATGACATTCTGCTTTCCCCAGCTGCATGGGAATTTATGCTGAATGTGTTCTCACTAGTTTCTCAGATAATAGTGTTTGAGATTTTAAACTGGTGGCCTTCTTGACAACCTGTCATAGTATCAGGTTTGAAGACCAGTTGCCTTCAGCCTTGCCAGTGGAGCCAATCTTACTCTGCCGTGTCAGCAAAACTTGCTGTAATCTGTGAGTGTTCCTAAGCACGTTTTTGAGTTAGGAATGAAAAGCTGATTACTTTTTCTGACCTCTCTTTGCAGCCATTCTCTCTTCCTCTTTTTTCTTCTCTTCCTCCAGTGCTTTAACTTTTGCATCATACTCATCAGCACGGGTCTTCCACTCATTTCTGTTGTTCAGCAGCCCATCAAGCATAGGCTGAATTTCCTCATGGAAACGGGAAAACTCCTAATCAAAACACACCTCTCAGTGCAATGCAGTGCAGAGGGAATACTTGTCCATCATACCCCAAGATAGATCCTGACACCCCACACCCAAAGCTGATGCTTTGCAGAAAGCATCAATGGCAGAAAGAGGCACCCTGTTGCAATGCCTCAGGAAAGGGCAGATTTTCACTTGTGTACCTGTCCCTCTCCCCAAGAGTGGTGCTGCTGCACCAGGACTCAGTCAGCTGGGATTTGAACCCCTGTTGATAAGGGTGGGGTGTGTAAGGGTGCACTTTGCTTACCTTATAGACAAATGTACACACAAAGTCAATGAAACCCACTTGAAGCTTTGGAAGTTCAGCAGCTTTCCTTCGGTCCATCATCGGCTGTGGGAGGACACAAATTCACCATGGTTTATGAGAACACTTAATTGAAAAACACACCTCTATTTTCTCCCCAAAACTGCCTTCTTCTGTCAGCCTGGCAGTTCTGTCATGCTGTCCTAAAGACCATCCATCACAGCCCTCCTCCTCAACTGCAGAGGAAGGAAGAGGGCTCATTTCCATTGCCATTTTAGCAGAAATTTTAGACTGCAATTCAAGTGTCCATGGATGTGGAGGAGAACAAATTTTTCCCTTGTGGAAATTATATTTTTACAAGATCTTGTTGATTACTATATAATTTGTGATGTCACTGTGGGTAGAGAGGGTGCATAAAAGTCTGCTTTAAAAATCCCCAAACCAGACAGGTGGAGAACACTTACAGGAATTACTCCTGCCTCTTTCAATGTCAAATTTATTTATTTAAAAAAATGTTAGAAATGCCCTTCCATTTACCAATAATTCTATGACTCTGTGAAGTCTGTGTTTGCAGTTTTTCTCTTTATTAGAAACTCTTCTTTCTTCTGTGACTTGTCTATTTAGTTATTAATTTTTTCTGTAGGGGACCTACACAAAAATCTCCAGGGTGAATCACCCCTTGATGCTTCAAAGCCACTGAACCCAACTATTTGGATAGCTGGACAAGAGGCACTTGTCACTGTCAGGGATGCTCTTCACTATCTCAGAACATACTTTTCTAAAGGATTTTGGCAAGCACTGTGATTTCAGGCAGACACAGAGCACTCAGGGCAGCGCTGCTTGTGCTGAGACTTGCTGTCAGAATTGAACTGCCTGGTTCTTGCATGTTACTTACAATGGGCTGTTGCTGAAGGACGCTTATTTCCAAATCTCCTTGCTCCCAGAACTCAGCTGCTACCAGGAGAGCTACCTACATTGACACAGAGGGAAAAAAAAGTTAGCACCAACTTCAGCCCCATAACTTGATGCACTTCATGTCTCCATTCTGAATCAAATCTCACTTCTTATCCTTCTGTTTCTTCTTGTCCAACCACAGCCTCACTCCTCGTCCTGGGAAGGGCAGCTGTGGCAACAGGATTTCACCTGTCTCGTGACAGCTAAACAGTCATATTGCACTGCATCTCATTAGGCCACTGCTCATCTATTGAGAAATATTTCCAATGTATTCCCCGTGAGGATTTGCCTACTGGTCACCTTATGGGTGTCTATTTTTCTTTTCTTCCTGTTGTCCTTTCTTCAAGCTGAACAGGAAGGTAGGTTTTATTTCTTTTACCCTCCTTCAAAATCTAGTGTTTATTATTTAGCAATTGCTCAAGTACAGTTCAGGAATGAACTCGTAAGGAAATCAAACAACTGAGCAAATTGCAGGTAGGTATTGCTATAATAAAGCCAATGCATATATTACATGTAAAAAAACTCACTGTTACCTAAAAATCTATGTAACTGAGGGATTTGTTTTCTTTTTTGTTTTGTTGGGATTTTTTTTTTTTGCAATCATGAATTTTGTACAGAACTCACAACTACAACCTGGAAGATTGGTTAATTCATCAAAACAACAGCTATTCCTTTTTTGGTAGGAGACTTTGATTTAGCTTCTAGGTAGCTTAGAAATTGCATTACTTTGAAGTGTAACCTACAGAAATCCTTCAGGATATCAAGCACCTTACCTTACTCTGGACTTCCCAAGGCTTTGTGATAGCTGACAAGTCACAGGCAGTCATCATCATGGCCCTAAGAACAGGTAAGAAATTAATTTATTCCCTACTTTTTCAGGCTCAGGACCCTCATACCCCAGTACTGTATCAGGTATCCCATGGTCTCTTCCGAACTAATAGATGTGTTGCTGTAACAGCCTTGGTTCTGACTGGGACACTCATCAAAGGCTGCTCTTTTGATTAAAATGGAATTATGATGGGAAACTACTTGCTTCTGGAGGTAAAATATTTGCTGCTTTAGTGATTGCTGGACTGAACTCCTTGACTTGGGAGTAGCACCTTTGGCTCCCCCACGGGTGTGTAGCAGTGCAGTCTGCAGTGAGGTGCTGAGAATGCTTCACCACAGTGCAGGGCATCCTGCAAAGTTTCTGTCTGGTCAAAGCAGGAGCATCGTGCAACTCAGGCTAGCTGCCACTGGGAAGAGCAGCTAATGGATTGGATGTCTCTGTTTGTGGCCTTCAGGGTGATGTGGTAGAAGTATATAGCCAGAAGGGATCCTGAATCTCCATGGGAGTATATGACCAACAGGACACTTATTTGGATGAAGAACCACTTTAAGCTTTTTTTCCCCTGTATTTTCCCTGCTTCTCCAGAAGATCAAATCTGAGTAGCCAGTAATGTATCACTTGCTGACTTTGCAGCAAAAGCATATCCTGGAGCTCCCACCTGGTGTCCACATCACTACCCTTTCCCCAGAGACAATTACTCACATGACAACCTCTTTCTTTGTTGTCTCCAGAGACAGATACTCGGTCCAGGCAGTCGCACTGTCATACGTCTTAGACTCATCAACGATCTTTTGAAACATCGTCCGCTTTCTTTGGGGGGTGGGGAGGAAGGGTTAAAAAAAAAAAAGAAAACAAAAGAAAAATCTATGAAAATCTATGAAACAAAGAAACAAATATGTCAAAAACAGGTGGCTGATCCTGGTATTGACAACTCTGCCAGAAGGGTTCCCAGTAGTTGCTGTCCTGACTCTTATGTCCCAACAAAACCAAGCACCATCATCTGCTCCCTTAACTGTTGCAAATGCCTTTAAGATGAGTATAGTGGTGAGGTATGAGCAGGTCTTTGAAAGTACAAGCTACTGCAAGTTATGTTAGCTGAGAAATGCTTACACCTTTGTTTGCAGTAAAATAAATCTTCTTCCTTACATGTGAAGCAAACTGCAGAAACCTAGAGCTAGCTGGAGTATTTTTAAAGCTACCTGGCTTTATGTACTTAGTCAGGCTTTGTTAACCTTATTTATATAATCTAAATGTATATAGGAAATTCTGAGTAATGGTTTATACACAATACACCCTTGACTGGAGTGGCATGAGATCTGGAGAAATCTGAGGTTTCAATATTGGCAGAGAAAAGAGTTAGGCCATACCACAAAGTGACTTGTGTATGTGTTCTATCATCAATAATCCTGTGTCTTAGCTCAGCCAAGCCTTTGCTTGCAGTTCATGGACCAAGAAGGGCAAGGACTAGTTTGTTCCCAAGTGGTGAGGAAGCGGTGGTATACAGATAGATGATGGTACCATACAGGTATTGTATCTCCAAAGTAAGTGTTCTGGGTATTCCAGCCTCCCTCATATTCCTCTTTTTTGGACTGTTTAAATTTTGTGTAATTATACTGCAGTGCAAAACACAGAAGCAGTCTCTGGTCTTGACACTATATTTTGAAAGCACATTTTGAAAGCTCCTTGCTAATTAGGAAGTTTTATGTCATTGACTTTCAGCCTCATGTCCTAGAAAGCAGGCACTTCTCCAAGATTTTGGCTTTTTAGGCCCTTGTGTGTGGAATAGACTATGAGCTGGACATTCACCTACAATAAACTACTTGTTACTTGCGTCATTCTGCTGTCACAGAGAAGTTCGTACAGTCCTGGCCAGTCCGTTTGTCATTTATGAGTATTTTCAGATCTGAAATGCTAGGTGAGTAAAACCAAACCAAATCTTGACATTTCTTCCTATAGGGGATCAAATAGCCCAGCCTTGTTGGGGCATGTATATGATTTAATTGAGTAGAAGTTCAAAATTCTTTTGAATTATTTGAGTTCTCCCCCCAGGTCTGAGGTGAGTATTAAAGGCAGTCTCCCAGAGCCACTGCCTGTTAAGAGAACGGTTGCACTGGCAGGGTCTTTCAGAGCAAAGTATCACATCTGGTCTCTGTAAAGTGCCAGCTGCTTTCTGCCTTTCACAGAGGGTGTGCATGACTGACTTACTTGAAGTAGAGTGCCAGGTCTGTGGCTATAATGGCAATTTCCATCAGGTGAATCACATGCTCATGCTGCCTGCGGTTGAGGTTCTGACATATATTCAGTGACTGAAAAGCAAAGGACAGGGCATTGAAAAATCCAAGCTCTATGCTGTTATGAGTTCCTGGCCACCTCCCTTTCCCAAATATGGTCACATTTTTTTCTTTCAATAGCTCAATTTGCTCCTCTTGTGTGCAAGGCGTGTGAGCCCGTACATCATGCCAAGTGCCGCTTCCCCTTTAATTCACTGAACAGGGGAAGGTTGTTACACAGTGCCTACCCAAACCCCATCCCCTGACTCCACTGCAAATTTGCCTGAAATTAAAAGTTAGCTGTGGGAATATTTCAGCCTTGGCCCTATCAGAGGGGCTTACAGGAGAGCAACACTGTATTTAACATGTTCCTATAGGGATAAAAATGTGGCTGCTGAAGAAACCAAGACATGCATTTAGGAAGCCTATGTGCTTTAGTCCTGGGTAGGCATAGAGTCCTTTGGAAATGAGGCATTCAAGGATGGAAAGGATGCAGTTTCTCAGCATCCAATCCAGAGAAAGGCCTTGTGCTGACAACTCTGTTGTTAATGAAAAACTTCAGTAAAAGGAAATTATTCGTGCCCTTGTATTGCAGTTCATTACCAACCTCCTCAGAGAGCAAGAATTTTCCGAATTCCAGGTGATGTCTCTCTAAAATAGAGGATCCATGAAGTTTAGCTAAAGGATTTTGAGATCTGTTTGTACAAAGGAAAAATTGAAGATATTAGTGCAGCACTTAAAAATGAAAATAAGTGTGTAATTTTGCATTTCATTTCTGTCACACATATAAGATCAATTTTTTTAAGAAGGCTTATGAGTTGAACTTTTTAATAAGTAATGACTTCAGTCTAATAAAAGACTCCTGTGACATTGCTTATAACTCTTTAGACACTGTGAAAAATAGTTTTCCAACTACAAATTTCACTGCAAATATTGTTTATGACTGCAGTGTAATTACTCAGCTTAGTATGTTTGTTTAATTCCTGAATAACTACATATTGATATCTGGTAATAGGAACAGAAAAACCTGCAATCCTTGGACACCTGGCTGAAAAGCAAGGCCCTCTTCTATCAAAAACACAGATCAACTTTATTTAATGTTTTTCCAAAGCTCCAGGATATATAAGAAGGTATAGGCAGCAAGCATTGCAGAAGAGCTGTGATCTGACTCATTTAAGTGAGCATCAGAGCCTTGAGTAGGCAACGAAATTATGCAATAGTTTATATGTAGCTAATGACTACCTACTGAGAGCAATATTCTCATAGGCGCTTTGTTTCTGTAGGTAGTGAGGGCAACGCCAAACATGGCGCTTTCTCCATAGATATAGCAAAAATTTTTCATCTTACGTTCAGGAAGGTTCTGTTGGCATCCTAAATAGTCTGCTGTAATGCTCAGGATACTGAGTGCCTGCTCTAGACCTGTTCCACACTGTAATGGTAATGTAGACTTCTGCTTTAACTAAGGGAGGTTAGCTAGGAGGTTAAGAAAGCCCCAGAGAGCATGGCAAATTGTCCCCACTGGCCAAAGCATAAGCCCAAACACTGCAGCAAGCTGAAAAGCAAGGCTTTTTTCTTGCAAAAGAAGGTTGTCACCCTTGTGTGTTAAACAGAGCTGTACTGGAGTTGGGTGTGATCACAGCCTGATTCCACTCCAAGAAAAAGCAACAGAAAATGGTTTGAAGTGGTAAGAAAATGCTTACTTCATTTGGTAGAGGTTGTTGGTTCCCCTGTGATCAATGTCATGGCACAGAGCTGCAGTTACCATTGCAAGGGCTTCGAGGTCCGTGTAGTAACGCTTCAGTTTGCCAGTCTGAGGGAGAAAATTTGTATTCCATATGTTAACATCTCTGATGGGAAAAGGTACTGAGCGGTGACTGCTCTGTGCTGGGGATGTCCTGGGACAGTCCAGGAGAACTGAAAATATTTGTGAACTGAAACGCAGTACACGGCTGACTTAGGTTAAAACGGGGAATCAGCTGGAAACAAAAAGTTCAGACACAGGCAGGTGCATCTGTACTGTTTATGTGTTTGATGCACATGTGGAGGCTTGGCTACCCAGTGCTATAGAAGCCTTGGCCCCAGGATTCACCCAGGCTTTAATAAGCACCCCTCCCAGTCACTGAACACAAAGTACTCTGTGAAAAGGCTCTGCGTCTTCTGGGCAATGTGGTTGTGAAGCATCCAAAAGATTGTCCACACCTGTGTCTGTTCTGGATGGAAATGGAAAGCATGAGTTTGTGTCCATCCCAACCAACTGACTTCAGTCTGGCTCTTACTGTCAGAATCTACTGGCGGAGTGGAAGTCCTGTAGTCTCTCTCATCTACTCTGCAGAAGGATTTAATCTGGAATCTATTCAACACCACGCACATCTGTATGTATGAAAACTAAAGCTCTCCATTCACTGGCCAATATTGACCAAAGCTTCCTTCATGTGCAATGCAGTGACTGTCCCGTCAGGCAGATGCAGACCTCATTTAGCAGGGTCTGTGCCAGGAGTGACAAAACATTTTCCTGCACCAGGGTTCAAAGGGAGCCCTGCATATTTCTCAGACAGAAGACCTGCTGCAAATAAAGCTGTGCCACAAAATTAACCAGGGGGGTGCTACCTTACCATCAGGAGTGTGAACATGGTCTGTGCAACATTGAAGCCATGACGCCAGTTGTGGTAAGTTATCTTCCGGTAGCCTTTGCTGACAGAGTACACAAACCTTACCAGAACCTGCCAGTGGGGAAGAGGATGTTAGTGTGGGTAATGAAGCTGCTGCCTGTTCATCTTGCAATAAGGGTCATGTACAGAAATCATGGATGAAGTTCAAACCCGTTCTACAGAGGTAGGCCCAGAAAGGGATCAGAAGGTTCATATATCATCAGGCTACTCTGGCAATAGAGTAAAGCCTAGTAGAGAGCAAAAGTGGACACTGAAATATAGCTGATTTCTAATATTTCTCTCTCCCTCTCTCTTTTTTTCTTTTTTTTTTTTTTTTTAATATAAAATCACAGAGATGCCTCTGGGTTAAACAAGAATCAGCACCACCTGGAGGAAAGGCGATTTCATCTTACTGTTTGTGAATGTATTGATTTTACTCTGTTTATCTAGGTTATCACTTATAAGTTTTGTCCCTTTTCTTGTGACTTATTAATATTCATGTCTCCCTTCAAGAGATATGGATCCATAGATGTAGAGGAGAATGACGTTTATATCACTGTTCTTTCCTCTGCAGTCTACTTCTCCATGTGTACTCTCTCTTGTAGCAATGCAGTTTTCTCATTAAAGAGCCAATTATTTATTAATGAGTATTCATTTCTTAAAATCTCAAATATAAGAATCACTGCTATTCACACCTCTTCCAGAGGTTAGTTGTTCCGGAGTAGATATATTTAATATTTTTGACCCTGGCATTCTGCATGTAAGAAGCACAGAGGTAATTCCCATTTACTTCCCTCCCGATCGCCATCCTGCCTTTCCAGGGTGAAAACTCTTCCTGCAGTTACCCCCACATCCCGATAGATGGAAATCGACTTCGCACGATGTGCTGAGAAATCCCCTCGGAAGAAGCAGGGCTGCTGAAATGCCAGTTTCGCAATTCCTACAGGGTTTTGAACCGCAAAAGTCGCGAGTTGGCGAGTCAGGGTTCATGTGGTCCTTGTTCCCAGGGGATCACACCATTCCTGTCGACAGGTTGGTGCCAGCTGCGCCAAATGAAGGCGCATCCATGTTTGCATGGGGATGAACAACAAAGGGGTTTGCCAGAGTGTGTTTCAGCGTATCTTGGCTGAAAGCTGCAGGTTACGTGCTCTGTCAAGGGGAAGGGGCAGACAGGTAGGCGCTCCCCGTGTCGTGCCCGGGAGCTGTGTTTTCACACTGCGGCTGTGAGCGGCATTGGATACAGAACGTGCAAGCAGCGTTTTGCAGAACGCACCACTCACCCATATAGACCTCATGGCAAACCATATCTGTGGCAGGCAGTGAGGAGCAGAAGAGAGCAGAAGATATGCTCCAATCCCACATGAGAGGGCGTTCCCTGGCCTCAGCGGGGTGAGGGGGCTCAGGACGCACGATCCCCTCCCTGCAAGCCCCCGTGAGCCCAGTCCTGTGGCTGTTCTGTGCTGGGCACACACGGGGACCTCAGTGCCAGCTGCAACATGGGTGAGTACAGCCAAGACAGGAGATGTACTAGCTTTTGGCAGCTCATACCTCCTGTGGGATCTGGAACTTTTTCACCACGCCAAGCTCGTAGTACATCTGAATGCCACACTTCACCAGCTCTAGCTCAGTGCAGTCAAAATCAGAGAACCTGAACTCATAGATTTCGAACTTAGTGGGCCCCGGGAGTTCTTCTTTCTGTAAGAGAGGTGGGCTGGTTTATTGCTGTGCTGGTTATGTCATTACTAAGCTTTGCTGAATAAAAAGGTATCAGTCTGACACTACTTTTCTTTTGGAATATAGCACATAAATAGACTGAAATGAAGCTTTTCATGATAACCCCATTATTGGAAGAAGAGGGAGGGCAGTTTTGTGCAGGAAACATGGTTTGTTTCCTGAAAAGCATTTGATTTAATATAGCTTGGAGACTCAAAATGGGAGAAGAATTACAGCCCTCCTTAATTACACTGAAAAACAAGCCAAGGTGGCTGTTGTGTTTCCAGATGGACTTTGAAGCCCTTGAGATAAAGAGGCAGAGAGCAGGGACTCCCCAGGAGCTGTGGGAGGCACGTGCTGACACTTACTAATGATAATCTCAAACTCAGGCAGCAAACGAGGGCAGGGTATGCTGCACCTTCACCCTTTGCCAGGTAACACCATGCCAACACTGGGAACTTTTCACTACGTCTATGCAGGCAGTATTTGCTTGCCAGGGCTGTTCTTTCCAGCAGTGCATTGCTCTTACCAGAATGCTTGCCAGCTCCTCTTCGTCACACTCACTTGGCTCCTTCCCCAGCTTTTCTCGTGTTGGCTGCAAAAAGCAGGGGTGTGTTAAGGAGACAACTGAACCCCCCTGGACTTTTCACTGGGCAGCTTTGTGGTAATCTAGGGCAGCTCTCATATCCAAATTGGGCTTCTTTCCTGGACCTTACTTCAATTTCTTGTCTTTCAACACATTTTTCCTGGTAGTGTTCTCCCCCTCCTTGATTTTGTTTTGTGTTTCCCTCACTTGCAAATGTCCCCCAAGAGCCAATGTCACAGCTGGGTCCTCTAACTTCACATCCTCAGCACAGAGGAGGTTTTGAGGAATAAATCAGTTTCTGTTCCACTCCTACAGCCCTGCCCTGAGTAGCACCTCCAAGGCTGGCTTTGTTGAGGAAGTTAGAAAGAGCACAGTGGCACAGTGTGCCAGGGAGGAGGGCAGACCACAGAACAAAAAGAAAGACTCATTCTGCCCCTGTGCAGTTACTAGGGCCCAGGTGCTGCCCCCACATCGTGGTGGCTGGAAGCATCTCTGTGAAGTGGGAAACCTGTGTCTGTGCCACAGGCCGTGGGCCAGGCCAGTACGCTTGGGTGTGAGCTCCACATTGCGAGGCATTACCAGAATTTCCTGGATTTCATCCTTGTCACATTTCACGTGGTAGAGCACCATGTCCTGAGCAATGTCCTTACGGTTCTCCAATTTGTTCATCTTATCATACGTGTCTGTGTTGAGTACAGACCAGCCCAGGAACTGTGTCAAGGACTTGGTAAGGGGAAGAGAAGGAAACAGAGAAATAACCATAACATCTGCTCCTCAAAGACACAGAAATATGACACTATGTGATACATTTTTAAAGAAACACAGGCTGGACTTTGTCCAAAATTCTAGCAATGAGCAACCACATCTTTGCTCCCATCTGTGACTTGCTCCTCAGCAAAGCAGCTCCGCTGCTGTTGAATCTGCCCAGGCCTTGAGAGTGTCGATTCTGTGGCGGTTGAAGGACCCTCTGTCGAGTTCAGAGGACAGAAAATTATTTCTGTGTTTCTGGAGGTGTCTCCACACCTGTGGAAATGTTTCTGTTGCAGTAGTGACAGCAGATCAGGAGCTCTCGCATCAAAGGAGAGCAAAGGGACCTCATCACCTTTCACATGTATTTACTTACATCCTGTGCTCACTTTCAACTTGTTTGCTGTCCAGTGGCCAATTCAAACTGATTTTTTTCCCCATGGTCTTTTTGTTTGATAAGAAAAGTCTGTTTCAGGAAATGTCTTGATTGATAACAGGGTCCAAGAGCTAAATATTTATATTTCATTGAAACTAGCATAGGAACATTTCTAAGGAGCAAGATCTTTAATCACTGTTGGTAGTTTTAATAGCTGGCCTCCCTTTTTATCCTAGCTGTATAGACAATTTCTGTGTCATTTTTCATGGGACTTGCCCAGCCAGCAAGAGCCAGCTGGCAGGTGTGTGAATACAGGTCAGAATGGTTGTGTTGGCACACAGCAGATGCTCATGGCTAGGAGTACAATCCAAGAATGCTGAAAAAAATCACAAGAACGTAGTCGGGTTTCTCATACCAAACTCCCCCAGTATGTCAAACAGTTGCCTTCACAATGTTCAAGCTGATGCATAACACCTCTCTAAGCAACAAAGATACCCACTTATCTGCATAACACCCGGGATGCTTTGCAGGTGTACATGGAAAAATAGTGACCTCTTCAACTATATGAATTTCTTCCAGCAAGGCACTATACCTCCATGAGGGTTTCATCCTGTTCATCAAATGGTTTCCCATCTTTTCTGTTATAAAATGTGACAACACCAACAATTTCTTCCCTTTTATTCACAATTGGCATGGAGAGAACGTTTTTGATAGTCCATCCTGATTCATCTAGAGGACCTTCCTTGAAGCAACAGCAAGCAGAGAGACATCATGAACTTAATATGTTTTACGTATTGTGCTCATGCAAATACATGAGCACTCCAGTTTTACATTCAGACTACAAGCAAAGGAAGTATTTATATGCCTAAGATTGACTCTATATTACATTTTTTGCAAAAAAATAAAGTTATAAAGTTGAATCCTTGATAGAATTGGAAGTTTTCACAATACCTGAAAGTTAAACATCTCATCTGCAGCAGCGTTCATAATGTTGCAAATCTAGGGGATCACACAGAAGAAAAAGTATTACAAAAGTATTACAATGAGAAGTTTAACTGTCCAAACAAAGGACTGAATTGCTGAGAAAACAGCATGAGTATTATTCATGTCAGAAAGACTTGAGGAATCCCAGATTAAGTACTTACAAATCCACTTTCAGCCACATAGGTTGGCAGTCCAGTAACTAGTGCCCAGTGATCTGGGGTAGGATTTCTAATGAAAGAAAAATGTATAAGGGAAATTAAAGGTACATGTTTACTGAAAACAGATCATGGAACCAAAGTGCATTCCGCTGATTGTATAATCCAGGTTTAGACCTGGAACCTCCAGTCCATAAATGGTTCTGTTACTTTCAAAGGATCCACATGCACAAGCAAAAATTTTCCACATAAGTAAATAACTTCCCTTCAAGGATTCAAAACAAAACAACTGATAAAATATTGGTTTGCAGATATTTTATAAAAATTCATTCCTAGAAGTG
This sequence comes from Geospiza fortis, assembly GCF_000277835.1. NCBI lineage: Eukaryota > Metazoa > Chordata > Aves > Passeriformes > Thraupidae > Geospiza > Geospiza fortis. The sequence goes on along the minus strand of NW_005054355.1, from coordinate 4,840,420 downwards.
AAGGCCATGCCTCAGACTTTCAACACAGAGAAAGATAAAAGGAGATTCCTGGCTAAGGATGCCTGCCAGCCTGAACTTCGAGCACTGCTGTACCCAAGAAATGGGGACCTTTTTTGCAGCACATACTCTAGTGTAAAGCAGTGTTACCAGAGCTGGGGAAAACCTCTCTTATGTCAGATTTGCCCAAGCTGCCCAAGGCTCCTCTGAAAAATTCAGTGGCAAGAGGAGAGAGCAGTTCTTAGAAAGAGGGAGTCCCAATGTGTCAGGATGGGAGAAAAGGCCAGAGGTAGCCTTAAGATGGGGTCAGTGATAGAAGGAGTGGAGAAAAGCAAGGAAACCTCAGCACAAAGCATCCTGGATGAGGCCCAGCCACAGACACGGGGAAGGCCTGGAGGAGAGTGATGCCTCTACCTGGCAAGGACACCGGAAAACTGCAGGCAATCAAGGCAGCTCACTTCTCCATCTGAAAAGAATCACTGGTTGCAGTGAATTTTGGACCCTAAGTTCCAAGTCAGGATCCCAATGCCCTTGAGGAAATCTTTATCCTGCAGAAATGTGAGTTGAAGCACCAACTTACATTGTGACTCTCAATCCTCTATCAGTCCTTTACATTTCTCCACATGGCTGTATTTAAAACATGGGGAACCTTGTTTTCAGCTACAGCCTGTGTCAGTACCTAGCATTCAGGGACTGGGCACTTACGGGATGACTTTAATGTCTTCTTTTCCATGTAATATGTAATCGATGACCTTGTAAAAGACTATTTCCTACAAGTGAAAAAAAGAGTGGTGTTAAAATGAGTGGTGAGGCAATCCATCTAGGAAGGAGAGAGTTAAAGAAATCTTGTTTTCACATACCCTGCCATCCGGGGTTCGAGGTCCTGAGTAGGGAGGTACTTCTCCCAACAGGACTGGCCACAGGTCAAAAAACTCCTGGTTTTAAAATTAAAAACATATGTTTAGAGTAGAAAAGTGCATTCTGTCTCAAACCTCAATGTAACCATTGCTCTACCATGCTGATTTCGGTGTTGTGTAAACAAGGCATGAAATAATAAAATTAATTCAATACTAGGCAGCAGAATAATACCCAGATATCCGAATCTGGACGTGTCAGGTCATTTATAGGGCTGCATGTTACCATACACTGCCTATACACAGAGCGCTGATTCATTCAGTGAACAGTGAGTACTGGCTGTACTCAGAGCAAACTGCTTCAATAATGTTTTTGTGTTCTTAATTTTCCAAAGTGTGACTATTGCCTGACCTACTATTTGCCAGATTAAAGAAGCTAAATACTTACTTTGGGTTTTCTTCTTATGCTACATTATAATATTGATCAAAGTGTCTTACACAGGATCTTTTAACATACCTCTTCACAAGACAATAGGCTGCAAGAGCTCTGTCAACAAGACAGCCTAGCCATGGGACAAAGAGGGCTCCACTGGCAAGTATGCTGTGTAACCCCCACATAAAGTTCGCCAAAGGTGCAAACCATCAGACCAAATCAGAGGTAACTTCGATTCTATCAGCCTGTTTTCATGAAACCAAATTTCATCTAAAAACCTGGATATCATGAGCATGAATGAGTCCTTGAGGAAGGTGGCTGTTTGGTCACAAGTCACTCTGTGATATGGCCTAGCTCTTTTCTCTGCTAATATTGAAACCTCAGGTTTCTCCAGATCTCATGCCACTCCAGGCAAGTGTGTGCTGTGTATAAATAGGCCCTTGTTTGCTGATGGTTCCACAGGTGTCTCACTATACTTCTGATGCCCACAGACTTTGTGAGGTTTTGTTTGTACTGCAGCCTTTGATCAGGATTGCCAAAGTCAGACACCTCTTCCCAGCCTCCAACTCTCCCATTTCAGTGATAAGCTCTTCCCCTTTCCTCTGATTTCATTAAGCCATTATCTTAATGTTTGCACAGTAAAAAAATGCCAAGAAAAGTAGGAAGGCTCGCACTTTTACTGCCTCAGTAAACCTTATCTGCCTGCATCACCCCTCAGTGGATAACAGCAAGCAGAAAAATGCATAGCACACATGTGCACACTCACCTTCTGCTTTGTCATGTCCAGGAGACCGACTGAGTATCGGTCACAGTTCAGGTATGCCCTCACCGTGTAAAAAGCCTTGTGGAACTGCCTCTCAATGTCCGTCAGTTCCTCAAAAACCTTATTAGCTGACCACAACAGCACCTGCAGGATATAATCAAAACATAAGCACAGCCTTTCTTGGAGAGATGGACTTGTTGGGTTAGGGTTCCTGAAAAGTGCAGGAAAACTACCCGCTTGTTCGCACTGGGAATTGCTAGGGAGAAGGAGTCAGGTCATCACAGTGTTGTGTAGGAGTCAAATGTTACCAATATAGCATAAAAAAGGTCGCAGTGTCAGGCAAAGAGCTGTCCCCACTTAAATTTTATATCCATTAGTAAAATGTTGCATCCAAAACCAGTTAACACCAAAAGCATTGCAAATACCAGAGGCTGGTGTTTGAAATATATGAGTTAACACTTTCCTCGAAGTGTTTGAACAGCTGTTTTGTGCAACAGCCTATGATGCTTTTCCCCATCTTCTGGTACATTCTACAGAAGGTAACAGCTTTAAGAAAGCTGTTGCTATTGGGCTTTTTTATTTGTAAAAGCAGAGGTTACACAAATACTGCCCTAAAATGGTAAGGAAGTCATCTACACTCTTGCTTAGCTTAGTTAATGCATGTGTGCCTGTATCCCAGGTATGTGTCTGGCTCTCTGAGCCCAGGACATATGAGGAGCCATGCTTCTGGAGCACGCAACTTGAAGCAGACTGGACCTGTGCTTTGAAGAAGAAATACTGTTACTTGGCCACAACTGGGAAAAGTGCATCTCACCTCTTCACTGGACACTAGTAGATTTTTTTTAGCAATTCTGAGCTGCACTGGTCTCTGTTTTTAATCCATAAACTGGGACAACTCTGCCACTTGTATGAAGTCTGAGTTCAGTGTTGGTATCCCTCAACAGAAGAGTGGTGTTGTTGCACCAACCATTAGATAAACACGAGCAGCAGTTTCGCTTTTTGGCACTTCACAGCATGCAATAAGTACTGAAAGCCACAAGCCCAGTAAGAAGGAGTGAGAGAAACAGCTGAAATATATCTAAGGACTGATGCAAAGAAGTTGGTAAAAAATTATTATGTGGTATTCTAATAGGACTTTTGCACAGTATCTGAGCACAAGCAGACCGACCTGTCTTTGCACAAGCCATTTTACCCACAGTATCACCCACTCTTTGCTGTTGGGATTTGCAATATTAAAATCCTAGACCACTTTTGAGGAATGTAATTTGCTCACTCTGTACTTCAGTACTTTAAATTCTAACACAATGAACTATAATGACTTCCACACAGCCCTGAAGACCTATATTAATCAGAGGTTGGATAATTGAGCTATTGGCAGAACTAGAGCAGTGTGTCCTGCATCGCATCTCCTTCTTGCTCTTCTCCCTCTGTGTGGCACCTCCTCAGACAGCAGTAATATACGAGCACAGGACTCCTGGGTCCAGTCCCAGACCAGAAGCACTAGGCCTTCACCTTATGGGCCTCCACTTTATCTTCTAGCTCCTTTCTTATCCTGACTGGTCCTACTGCTAAACTCTCCACAGAAAAACCTTTGCTAGTTCTACCTTAGTTAACTGTTCATCATTGCTGGTATTACTGGACCATCATTCATGTTTTTGATAAATGAAAAAATTAGGCAAAGCATAATAAATTAATTAGAAAGTATAAATTAACTTTCATTCTGCATCCATTTTGCTGAGATAGGCATTTATTCTCTCTCCATGGCAATCCCATTGGAGAATAGAGCGTGGCTGCCACGAAGCACAGATGCAATTCCACATCCTCCTGAGTGACAACTACTGCCTGCTGCAGAAAGTGATTGCGAGGATTCACATCCATGCCAATAAATCTGACAGTCCTACTGTAACCCAACTAATGGGGAAGTACGATACCAGAATTTCAATCCAGAATATCCTAAACCCCTAATATATGTTCTTTTCTACTGATGGAGGCCAATACAACATGCATATGACAACAATTTTACTGGCTCTAAGAGGAAATTCAGTAGCACTTTTCATGAGCAGATGGGGGGAAAAAACACCACATTCTTAAGAGTTTCAGAAAGTCTCTGGATGCTGCTATCTGAAATGATGAAATGATCCAAGAGTGCTTCACAGCCTCAACTAAACAAAACACCTAGAGGTCAGTCCTGCTGGAACTGGCGCCACTGCATGAGGTCCTACAGTTTTGCCAATAGCAGAAGAAAGAGAGAGTAACGAAGGACTCTGGGAAAGAAGCACTATCTGAAAGCAGTTGGGGGCATCTCTTTATTTCTGCTCTTCAGGGACAAATATCTGAAGAAGATCAGATTCACCCTTTAAATCAGAAGAATGAATTAATTTGATTTTGAGATAGCCAATCTGCATTTTCACTCTTACCTGGCCTCTTCGAGTCTCACAGTTGTGAAGATAACTCAAGTGATAAATTTTCAAGTTCAAGGATGCAAAATTCAGATACTTCAGGAAAAGCTGAAAAGGCAAATTGTGAAATTGAATTGAATGCCGTAGCAAATTCATGTGTACTGTATTTCATAATACTGCTTTAGAAGCATCAGGGTAATTTCCCAGGATATATGCTTTGCTTTGCATTGCCATGACATGAGGCTTATCCCACTGTACCTTCCCTGAAAGATCTGAGATAAACATTCTCATTATAAGCCTCTTCTATGAGTGTGTGAGTGCCCTTAAGGGAAACTCACACCAGTGGAGTTTCACTAAAGCAGGCATCACTAGGGTAAAAGGATCTCTGTTACACAACAAAAGCAAAGCTCTTTGATAGGAATTCAGCTACTGACCACTTACTGTTTCATCAGAGCTGGTGAAGTGTGGACCATTCAACTTATTTATAGCCACAATGACAGCAACCAAGTCTTTGCCATTCAAGATGGGTGTCGCAAGGATGTTTTTGGTGGTGTAGTCAGTGAGCTCATCAACAAATGGGCTGAACTGGGCACACTGTTTAATAGAGAATTTACAAATAAGCATTTTTCACAACATGTCTTGAAACCAAGTCCAAGCACAGCCCCTTAAAGTAAGCTGCCTAAAGAAAGTTTTACTGAAAAATTACTAAGGAAAAGAAATGAGTTAGCAGAAAACCAGTCCATGTACAGATGATAAAGCTAATATCAAGAGCAGAGGATGTGGCTTTTAACTGCAACTTTCAAAGTGCACTTTTAACTTTCTGTGAAGGTCTTGCCAATCATAAGCTTTAACATGTCAAACTCAGAACAAGGGGGCTCTCCACTGGTTATTCTCAGATCAATGGCATTCTTCATGGTACCTCCTCCATCCTTCCCTCTGACATTTTGTTAGCACTGCAGAGTGGGTAGAGCCAGGTAGCACTGCATAGTAACAGGGTATAAACCAGTGCACTCAATGGCAAGTTTACACATCCTCATTTTTCTTCTACTTTTACAATGAAGCTTGTCGTCAGCCTGCAGCATCTACCCCTAGTTTCTCTTAAAAAGAGGAGAAAGAATAGTCCAGGGCAAGCAGATGGCAAATCACTTCACCTGCACAGGGCCTTATTGATACCATCATCACCTGCCATGGGGGAGTGCAGGCGTGGTCTTGCTGACCAAAGATATTCTCCCTGCTCAGGTGAATAAATTGTCATCTATAAGTCATTCTGTTTGGGTTAGAAAAAGCCACACAACTCTGATCATATTCAGAAGGTTGCACCATAAAAAATGATCACTCCCTAATGAATCTTATCCCCATACATTCCCTATTGTTGGCCTTTTCTGCCAAATGAGCTAGACCAAGCATTTAGTCTCTGGGTCTTCTTCAAAGGAATTGTATTATGACAATGTCTAAAAGCACCAGAATTGGAGTGCAGCACTTGGCTTACAGACCTGAAATCCTCTCCTGTATTTGGAGAAATGTCAGAAATTAAAAAACTTTAAAATTTAAGTCACATTCTGATGCTTCCCCCAACACCAACAATATGCCCAGCAAAAAAGTACCCAGGCTGCAGAACCAAAACTGTGTCTCAGTGTGTTCTATGGAAGACAAGGAAAGATTTGCTGAAGGGTTGAGATATGCCTGCACTGAGCAACAAATGAATGAATAAACAGATGGTCTCATTGTAGCTAGCAAACAGTAGATGGAGTAATCCCAAATGCCATATTTGGGTCACATGGATTTTAGTTTTATACCTATGATTAGAACAAGCAGATTGTTATTCCTGCCATCCAGGTTTACGTGATCGAACCAAAAGTATGTGGAATAAACTGTCATGAAAGCATAAACACAAAACATTAAAATCCCTCAGATCCCTCCTGATACTGCAGATCACAAGTTTTGCTGGAAGAGTTTTTTTAGTCTAAGATTGTCTCTTGCTGCTGCTGCTGAAGATCGCCCATACACAGCTTGCAGTTAACTGCTCTGGGGTCCACTCCCACTGTTCCATAGTGATGCCTCTGAATGCCCTTAGCTAAACCTTCATCACAGCAAATATTTTCCAAGTTCTTTTGTCATGGAAAACCCTCTTTGGATTCACTGTAAAGAATTCCTGTCTCTGCCACTTACTCATAGAATATAAAATTGCATGGAAAATTCCATGTGCATTCAGTGCAGATCTGGCCACATTCTTCTGCTGGACTAGATGTGATTTATTTTTTTTTTAGTTAGGCAAGGTGTAGCGGTGCACTGTTTGCAGGCATTAAGATCTAGCGTAATTAATGTGCTTAGTTTCACCTCACCCCATAAATTAAATTGGAAGAGACTTTCAGGCTTGCTACTTTTTTCCAGTTACATCACAAGGGCTTTCACCAAGCACTGTGGTGTGCTGCTGCCTCTTGAGCCCTGTGAACCTCTCTTCTACCCAGATAACAAATAAATCAAACATACCTCACGGACATCCTTGATGTTCATGGTTTTCTTGGTCTGAGCAACATGGCCCACAATGCCTATGTCCAGTGGATAGACAATCTCGCAGTCTGGGGCCACCAGGCATTCCTCCAGAGTACTTCCCTCCTGGATGTTGAAAAGCCTTGTTGCCAGTTCAGGTGTGCCATTTCTCTGCCTGTACATGAAGAGACTACAGCGGTCAGCATGAATAAGGGACCTGATTCTTCTCAAAGTCTTGAAAACCACTTTCTCCATGTTGATGCTTTCTTGCATGTCTTGGATCAACTCAAAAAGTATTTCACTCTCATTGTTATCCCAGGACTCCGTTTTTAGTTTCTTCGCAAAATACTGCTTGGCAAAAGCAGGGTTGCCATCAAGAAACTTCTCCACATCGTCTTCACTAATGCTCATTGTGAATGCCCCAGACCTTGTGGGTAAGTAGTAGTCCAAAGATGTGCAAGCAGCACTCTAATTTCTCATGTGTCTCTTAAAATTTTGAAACAGAAGATGCTCCTTCTGGATTAACCAAGTTTGAGGTATCCCTGCAAAGAGAGCTTGTCATCAGGAAGATGTATTCCTTTATAATGCTGAAGGTGAGTCTGTGGGAGGACAGATCTTCTCAACCAAAGAGATTAGATGAGCTCTACAAGAGCTTTGGGTCAACTTTCCTCTTCTTAATCTAACTGCAAACAAAAACTGAGTGCTCACAATGTCTGAAAATACTCTCCTGTCTCTTGATAAACAGAAGACTTACTGAAACAATTCCGTTGAGGCAGCAGCAATGGGGAAGGAGTGCATCTCCTAACATTGAAATAAGCTCTTTAAAGTCTAATTAAATATATACTGCTTGGGCCTAATCCTTGGCTAACAAGGTGACCATCTTATTATTTCTGCTCTCCCAGCTCCCAGCAATAGTAGGAAATGCATTCTTCACAAAAGAAGTCAGTGGCCAAAATAAATTTACTGCTTTTTTAGGACTCTCTCTACTATTGCATAGCTCTATAGCAGCTCCTGTAAGGTTGTTCTCTAAGGGAAGCACCAATCCTGAATGCTTTAGTCCAGGGTTTGTACTGATCTGGCAAGGTCTATGGTATTTGCTTCTTGCTAGTGAGAGCCACAACAGGAAACATGCTTCTTAGTGGCATCCATGTAGGAAGGAACCTGGAGAGCTTCTGTTTGGGGTTGCTGAATTGAAGCAGCCTGAGGAGAGGTGGGAAGCCCTGCAGACAAAATGAAAACCAAGCACCAAACAAAACGCAAGCAATCTGGGAAGGTAGAAAAGTTTCCCTCATTACTAGCAGTGGAGAAAGGGGGACAATTATGGGTGTGAGGAGAAGGAGTTGTTTCACATCAATGAAGCCACAACACTGCAAACAGCAGGTTTGGGTCAGTGTGATGCTGAGAGGCAAGTGCTACTTCATAAGAATTCAACAACGCACAGGAGGTTTCATTACTGGAGAACAAGGGTGAATCCCATCTGCTCCATTGCTGGAAAATAAGCAACACTCACCTGCTCAAGAAGTGAGGGTCTAAGGGCTCAGGCTGCCTGTGTCTATGAATATTGTCACTTCTCCCAGGAGTGGTCCAACCCAGCCTGGGAGGAAGGTGGCTTGTTGTGGTAATTCTCAGCCAGGATATTAGAATAGAATTATTGCCCAAGAAGACTTGGAGGAGGTGATGTGTGCCACACTGCCTTCCACAGCAATGTTCTAGCAGAGGAACGAGGACCTGCTTAGATCTGGCATGGTGGGGGCTGCTCCAGACCTTCAGCATGGGGTGCATGAAGCCTTTTTGGACAGGCGGGACTCTCGGGCACGGGGCTTGGTGGCAACAGGGAATTTTTTCAGGGATGGCAGCGCTTCAGATTGCAGGCTGCTCAGCAAGGTTTCATATGTTGCAGCAGTTTTCCTTGTACAAAGAGTGGCAGAAAGAGCAAGAGGCAATTTTCTTTGATTTTGACTGGAGACAACAACAAGAACTAGCAGAGAAATGAAGGTGGAAGACTGCTCAGGTGAATGAGACCATGAAATGAAAGTTTCAAACTGGAAAAAACAGGCCATTTTGTAAATTATGTCTTCCTGTTAATCTCAGGCAAGAGAAAACCAGGCAGAAAATGTGTAAGTGTGGTGGAATTATTGAAGATGTGTATAAAAATACCATGAACAAGTAAAAATAGAAAGTCAGAAAACTCAAGATCAAACACGAGGTTAAATTTAGGAACACAAAAAGCAATGAATATTTTCTGTTTATTGTATAGGGAAGAGCAAGAATATCAAGAAAAGTTCTGAAGAAATTGAGTTTTTAGAGAGTTGTGTTAAGTAACCTCTAAACTCTTGATGACTTTTTCTGACAACTAATGGAGGATCTTCTGAGGTTTTGAAAGTCTGGGGGAAAGTAGATGTAATGATGCTTTCAGCAAAACAGGAAAAAATAAAGAACTGGAGAATTCTACAATAGTTAGTTTTGAAAGTTTGGTTTCTAAGAAAATACAAAAACAAACCTGTTTATCTACATAACTAGAGGAGACGAATAACAGCCAGTGTGACTTTGTCAAGAGTAAACTGTGTCATACAGCATAGTTTCCTCTGTGGCAGAGTCAGGAGTGTCTGGACAGAAGGAAAGTGTAATGGCTGTCACAACTCTTGACTGATGAGGAAATAACATAATAGATATTTTGTGTCTTACAGTGAGGGCTTAGACAAGACAATGAGAAAGTGGTGGCAGATGAATCTGAAAGACAAATTGTTTTAGAAGCTCAGTAATGAAATGCATAATTTCTTGAGGAAGATTCTCTGTGGAGGCTTTAACAGATGTAGAACACATCAGTATTTCCACTGATAGGTGTAAAAATATTAAGCCAGTGAGTAAGCCATGGTCAGGTGTCTGTAAATGTGTTTAAGCACCATCTTAAAACTAAAGATATTTGTATTCAGGATGAGAGGACTAGAATTCAGCAAGGAGGCATGGAAAATCCTACTTACATGGAGAGCAGACACCTGATGAATTCCTGGGGATAAGCCACTACCTCAGCTCAACAAAAGCTGCACAATGTGTCAAGACTTCCAGGCAGAAGGAGGCATACATCCATTAGGATGAGCCCTCTCTTGCATAACAGATTATGCCATGTTGTTCTAACAGATGTCTCACCTGAAATACACTGGGAAAATATGACCTTTGAGGAAAGACAGGTTTCTCATGTCTATTTTTGAGTCATCTCTTTTCTAACAAAACAGTCCCCAACTGTATAAAAAGCTACGGCTAAGAAAAAAGGAACAGTTGGTTCTCCATAATCTTATAGGACAGTAGATTTTAGACCTGCAGAGAACAGCCTTCCAAAACAGTTGGTAGAGATTGCTCTCACCTTGTGCAAGATACCCTTAGAAATAGGAGTATCATCCTTTTTTCCAGGAAGCATTTCTAGTCAGAAGAGATGCAAGCCAGCCAGCTGGAACTGATATAGACAAACAACTTAGAGCTGGAGGGAAACATATTTTTCTGTGGTCCAGCCTTGCTGCCCATGGCCCGTCAGGCCAGTTATATGTAAGGAAACCATTGCTTGTACACCAGTAAAAACTCATTTGCCACTGTGTAAACCTCCCATTTGGGAGTAATTTAATTTATGACTCACAAAGGAAAGCTGGAGGCTGCCTTCTTCCTTTCAATATCTCTCCTCCAGTAACAATATGGGCCCTTCCAACGCTTGGTAAAATACAAGCCTTGTTTCATCCTACAGTGGCAGGGAGAAAAAGGTTAAAGTAAAACCAATTTAATATCTTGCAAGGGGACTAACATATTTTTGATCCCAAAGGAATGAAGTTTCCTCTCACCAGGTCTTTGACAAAAGTCTGAAGTGAAGTTTAGCTCTTCTTACAGTCCAGCATACTGTTGCCTGAGAGTTTTTATGATCTGTTGGATCCTCCTTGTGCCAGGTCAAATTTGTCGAAGGAGAGAAAGTCTCCTGGGAGCTCATAGTCCTTTCTCAGAAATAATTAGGAGTCCAGGAATCATAGGAATGATCAAATGTCCAAGGATGATATGAAGTGGATATCACAGGACAGAGCTATGCAGTCAGAGGATGTACTCAGGATGCCCTATGTCTGAACAGAAGGTCCTTTGGGCTTGGTAATATGCAGTGTTTTCCTGACCAAAAAAAAAAAGGGTTTTGTGGATGCACTAAGGGTTATGAAAATTGTTGTATGTGCTTTTTGGCTATGATTTGGGAGCTGAAAAATTGCAAAAGCATGAACTATTTATATTGATTCATATTGAATCAAAATTGGCACTCTTTTGGATCCAAACCTTCCAGATATTCATACTTCATTTGGTATGAAAGTTTATGTTCAGTTCAAGGCAAGTGCTTTTGTTTCAAAACATTCATAAGAAAAACAGTGTCCAACAGTGGTACTCTGGGCTCCAAATAAGAAAGATCCAAGATAATTTCCTGCTTCTGCACCCAGGGTTTGAAATTTAGCAAGAAAATTCCTCTTAACAAGGAGGAAGAGTGAAGGTCCTAACATACTGGTGTTCATAGCTGCAGAGGTGGAGAAACTGAGGTAGTACTTCTTGAGGTAAGCCAAGGCCATGTAATTGCTGTGCAATTGAAACCATGCAGGAATGACAGGTGGAAATCTAAATGAACTTTGCAAATGGAGCCAGCAGGGCCAGGGCAACCCTTTGGTGGGCTCATGTACTCAGAATTAAAAGCATGACTCAAAGAGGTATAAGTGTTCCCTAGGCTTTTAGGGATATTCAAGAAACACCCTGACAGCCATTGCTGGCATAACAATGATAACTGAAGTAGATACAGCCTAAGCTTGCAACAGGATAATGTTCTTTGAATAGCCTTAGGCAGACAATGAAGGATTTTGGAGGAGGATGAGGCTGCTATTTTAGGAAACCTGCACTAGACTGTCACACAGCATAACAACATCTGAACACGTGTGGTTGCACAGACTTTTTTCCAATAGCTTTAAACACAAATTGCAGAATTGGCGTAAGACCCCTGCTGTGTCACGTGTTGGTAGATGTCATTGAAATAGTGTTCCAATTAGAAACCCCAAGTATTTAAGCTGTCCCGAAGGCTTGCTTGGTAGCTAGGAAAACAAGGTGGAGTTTCTGGGACTAAAATTCCTCCACTCCCAACAACTCATATGACAGTCTCTCCCTAGCATGAAAATTACTGAAAATTTGTGGAGTAAAATCATCTGGCTGATGTGGTGCAAAACATACTGCCCAGGAAAAGCAGCAAGGTTAGGGCCATTTATGGGACTGTGTCCAAAGCAGTGGGGGCAAACACTGCCTGGAAAGCAAAAAGAGGGATGGGATGTGCTGAGGGTGCTCAGGCGGCTAAGATGCTTTATGTTCCTTCTACGTGGGAAAAGTGTTTTTCCCCCTAAACAAGGAGCTGTGGGGATGGGAGCTGCAAGTGTCTAATCTAATTTGATTAGACATTATCCTTACAGGATGCTCTATTGACAGCTATACTCAAACCTTTCTGACTCACTCATCTGTTGGCATAACAAGATTGTGGCTTATCTGATTTGCCACATCATATTCTCATGCCACCTGCTTCTATACAAGAATAGGCTTTCCTGCCTGCAGCCATGGGAGCCCAGTGAGGATCAGAGACATTTCCCTTGCCCCTCCTGGGCCAGGGTCTTCTTCTGTCCCCCAGAGTCTGGCCCCCTCTTTCAGCTGCACATGGATTGCCACTTGTCACACGGAAGACTGGCATGCAAAACCTCATGGCTCTTGCTCATCATCCTCCCCCTGTCCTTCCCCACTGTAGCTCTCCAGGGACCTTTAGATTCCACAACAGCCCAACCTTGCTATCTGGGATCTCACCCTAGACTCTGCTGGGCCCCAGGCCTGGTCTGTGGTCCCAGCTAGTGCAGCCACCAGTGGGTGGGATACTGCCTCAGCTTCACTGTCCACACACGTGGTCAAGCTGGCTGGGGCCGGACCGGGAGACAGTGCACCTGGGCCATGGGGATGGCACCAGGCTGGGGATGGCACCAGGCTGGGGGTGCAGAGATTAGGGCTACCCTTCATCACAGGAGCCTCCTCCAGCCTGGGCAGGCACCAAGTCCTGCCCCTGGAGCTGCTTGGAGCCCACCAGAGGTGCAGGTTGGCAGCCACGGGGACAAGTGTCAGCTGGGGCATGTGCATGAGCACAGCCTGAGATGTGTTTGTTGTAGTGCAATCTGACTATCACACAGAAACACAGCAATCTGACTCACACACAGGAGCACAGCAGCAGATCCTAGCTCTGCAGAAAACGCAGTAGCTGGTTATGCTAGAGCTGTATGTCCCTCCTTGCAGGACAGTGGATAGCTGAGTTATAGCCAGAGCATGAAATGTTTGCAATAATGTTGACTCCACCTTGTCATGACAAAGGAACATCAGCTCTCAATTTGTTAATTCCTTTGGAGAATTATCTTAAAGTTAGCATACAGCTTTTTGTATTACATTGGTGAATTGCAGGAATTAAGGATTTCCATCTGGAGGTTCTTGTAGAAGGGACATGAGAGCACGCAGGTCAGTTTGGTGTTTGTCAAGTCTGACTGTTACTATTCTGAGAGATATTTATGAGGAAATGTATCTCTGCCACGCCAGAAGATTGGAAATGTAACTGAGCCTGTAAGTCACCACAGCCTGGATGTGCCTTCATGACTTCCTCCTCCTTCTATATGTTGTAAATATGCACAGATTATTTTATTCTTAATTTGATGGAGAGGTGCCTCTGTTAAAAAATAAAACAATACCGTAGCAGTGGCAATTCCTACCCTAAGTGTACATGAGTTTATTGTGTTTCAATTGACAGATTGTATCCAAAGCTCTTAGCACAAATCACTGGACCTTGAATAAGAAGATTACTTCATTCATCAAGTGTACTATGAAGATGAAGGACTAAAATCATCTTTAAACCCTTCTCAAACTAAGCCATGTGTACAGAATACTTCCTTCTTAGGTTTCTTCCCAAAATGATCTGGGCAGGGAATTAAGGAAAGCACAGTGGTATAGGACATACAAAAACTCTTAGAAGGAGCACTAATGACACAAAATATGTGCTCAGATGTACCCAAAGTATGTTTGCTTATGTAGTCTCATGAAGAAGCAATGAAAAAAAGAGAAGACACTCTAAGGAAAGATTTGCAGAAGTTTGCAGAACAAGAAGGCATCATGACAGATGAGAGAAATTACTTGTGGGAAACAGGGCCACAATGGGGGAAAAAAGACAGACAGCAGGATGGTCAGGAGAAAAGGAAGGAAATGCAGAAAATTACTCTAAGTTCAAGAGTAATGGAAGAGCAAGTAATGAGGAATTTAAAAGGGCTACTGAGTCTATAAAAAGCTGTGAAACCAGAAGGGTGGGAACAAGCATAGCCGCCATGGGCAAGAAGAATTCAAACCAAAAAACCACAAGAAGAAGCTGGAAGTGTCTGTGTGATATCCGTGCACCCGTCAGAACAGTATAAAGAGGTTTTCGGTGCTGGAAGGCACAGGGCTGCAGCGGAGAGGAAGCAAGTGCTCACATTCCAGCGACCAGCGGCAGGAGTGGTCCTACAGGAGTTTCACTGGTTCTCACAGGAGCAGCCATGGCTCCCCATGCTAGGCTGCCAGGCACAGGATTACAGGGAGTCCTGCACAGGTTTTTGTGATGTTGGGCCACACTATGGCCTGCCCCGTCTTCCTTCTCTTCTTGTGGGCAGAGGGATGCTTAGTGTCCAGTTCCTACAGCAGAGGTGGCTGCTGTGGTGGTATTTTTAATGGGCCTCTCTCTTTGAGGCAGCCCTGAAATTTTCAGTGTTTCCAGTTTGTTGCTCTGTCTTGTCACAGACATGTTTTATGAAAAATCCTTTCCTTAGGATTTTTTTTTCCTGAGAAGCCTAGAGGCTTCAGAAACAAAATGTAAACAATGATTATCTGCTGCTGTGGAATGCAACAGGTGGATCTTTGATTGGTCTCTTTCTAACTAATGGCCAATCACAGTCCAGCTGTCTAGACTGTCTCAGTCACAAGCCTTTGTTATCATACGTTTTCTATTCTTAGCTAGCCTTCTGATGAAATCCTTTCTTCTATTCTTTTAGTATAGTTTTAATATCATACATATAATAAAGTAATAAATCAAACCTTCTGAAACATGGAGTCAACATTCTCATCTCTTCTCTCTTCCTGGGACCCCTGTGAACACCACCATGCTGTCTGAAGCAGATGTAAGCTTGTTCTTCAGGCTGAGTATTCCAGTTGTAAATTTACAGAGGTGGTAACACCGTGGGACTCTGAGATTTGACTGGGACTCTGGGCTTGTCCATAAAATCAATAATTTTTGTGTGTAAGTGATGAGAAATGTGCCATGGTGAAAACATGTCCATGGAAGGCTTAGGCTATCTGAGATCTTTTAGCTTTAAAGATCAGCTGCTTAAAACATAAAGCAAACAAATCCTCCATGAATAAAAAGTAATTCTATCATTTCTGACAGTTTAGAGGACTTCTTTCTTTCCCCTAGCTCCATATTTCCATCAATTTCTCCTGCAGAAGAAGCAGATATAGAAATCTGAAGGGCAGTTGTATGTGAAAGCCTTTGCTTACTCTCTTTGTTCTGTGCCTCACTAACCAGCCTTGTGCTCACAGCTGCCCTCCCTTGGGAGTGCAGAAAGGTGCTCTGACCTAAACCTTTGCTCCTTGCACCTCCTGCTACACAAGGAAACTGTGTCCTCTAACACCTACTAAGGCCAGGTGCCCGGCCAATGGCTTTTGACTGTGTGTACATACAGATTTCCTTGGCTTTTGTAATTTGTGCTTCTGGTTTTAGCTTTTAAATCCATCATCAGGGCTGGCATGGACATCCTGTCTTACCCATAACTACTCGAGCTCTCTGCCAGCAGTATCACTTTTGTAACGCACCTTGAAATGCTTGCTATGAAAGGAGCTGTATATATCCCACTGGGGTAATCTGATGCAATGATCTGGAGGCAGAATTTACTGTCTGAAACATGTGGACACATGGTCTCTTGCTACATCGTGCTTTGCAACCAGTTAGAGCCTACAGATTTATTCCTGCTTTTTTTTGTGTGTATGTTAAACTGTTTCTGTTGCAGGAACAGAAAAGGAAGGAGAATGCTACACACATGGTTTATACCTTCAGGGATATTCACGTGACCTCTGTGCCTCCTTCTTTTTGGAAGGCATCCTGGGAATAATACCAGGAATTAAATTAACTCGGGTCTGTTGGCTCATTTTGAAATGTGGGAGAGGCTAGTTCTGTCTGAAGGAAACAATCTCCTTCCTCTCACCTTCCCCTTGCCTTCCCCCAAGAGAAGAATAGGATCAGGCCATAGCAGTACATCAGAGATCTTTTCAAGTGTAAAGACTTTATCTGCAGAGAACTGAGCTCCTTTCCTGTTTGAAGATGCCTCCCTGAGATTACCACAACTCCTTCCTTGTCCACGATGAAATGGCAAGCTCTCCAGTCTTCTTGGGCTGAAAAAGCTGGTCTTTACCCCCCAGGACCTGGCAGCTCAGCATGAAAAAGGCAAACGTATCTTTAAACAAATGTTAAAATGAATAAATCTGGCAATGTCTGGAAATAGATCAGTTCAGCAGTAGTAAATATTAGATAGGTATAGAGATATGTCAACAGTATGCCTCATAGTAAGTACTAGAAAATTACAAACAAAAAGTTCATATTTTTATCTGAGGGCCCCAAATAGACTCTTTTTCATGAGGTTGCCTTAGGTCTAAATTGTCATTTGGTAGAGATTAGCAGCAGGCCATTTGGGAAACTGCCACGGCTGGGGAGGAAATCCAGCAGCTCACAGATCAAGCTGCAACCACCGTCTGCACAGTTGTGCAGAAACCAGCAGATGGCACAAAACTTTAAATTCCTTCTTTGGCCAGCAGATCACTGTGTGGTAAAATCCTACTGAAGGAGAAATTTTAGCCAGCTCTGCATTCACCCTGTTCTACCAAGGCAGCAAGATATGGAAGGATCTGGAAGAAAGGCAGGAACTTAATTTTTCTGGCAGGCTTTTGTCAAGGGTCTCAGAAAACCGTTCCCTCCAGGCTGACTGCCAATCATGACAGAGAAGCTGAGGCTTCTTGACTTCTCTTGCTTTGAGCAACCCCTCTGTTTCACTTTAAAAAGGGTGTGTGCCTTTTTCTGAGATGTGTTGTGTGCACAGGAGCATGTGAGGCCCTGCTCTGCCAATTGTCAGTCAATACATTCAGCAAGAATTACACTATCATTTTTCAGAAGGAAAACGTGTATCTCAGTTCCTGTCATTCAAAACTGTGAGGTATTTGAATATTGACTTGAAAGTCCTAAGGCAGTGATTTATGATGCCTTTTTAACCTAATTATATAACACACCCAAGAATCTTACCCTTGAACCATAGAAGAACAAACTTCAAACAATTTCCTCTTCACCTTTATTGCACCACTCACTTCCTTAGAAAAGGTCCACATTTCTGAGCAGAAGTCACAGAAACTGAAAACCTCTGTGTCCTCAGCCTTAATGTGGTATCCCACTGTGGGGGAGCCTTATTTCTCCTGTGTCCTGCCCTAACGAAGGAGTGGAGCAGACTATCACTGCCCTCTCAGCCCCTGGCAAACCTGGGATTGGGATGTGTGTTCTCAGCAATGCAGGCACTGCTGTGTGACACCCCTGAAATAATAGCCCAGCATCAGGAGCACAAATTAGATGGAAAGCGGGAGGATCAAGTGCCCACAGGTCATGGTGCAATAACCACTGCAGAAGCTGTCAGGGGCAACTCAGAATGCACCTGCTGTTCTCCAGTGCCTTGGCAAATAAACCCACAATTTGATCACCTGCTGGACAGTAGGGAACCTAGTGCCTGATGCAGGAGTATATTCAGAGCTCTCATCCTGTGGCATCAGCTGCTGAGCTAGCAGCACAAATTACTAAATCCGAGATCGCAGTGCAATTGCAGTAATTCCCAGAACAGTTTTACCCAACGCATACTCCAATAATAAGGCAAAAGGAGGATCTGCTAGGTGCAGGAAATCTGAAACTGCTGGTGACGTATTTCGCAGAATAGGGAAAAAGATAAAATTAATCATCTCATTTGCATACCTGTTTTGCTGCATGTCATTAAAACTACCATTAAAAGTTACCCTTGTGCTGAGTTCAGTACACTGAACAGTCAGGCCATCTCTTCTACTAAAAACCAGCCGGTTTTGGTGTGCACGTCTGGAACAGGCTCTTGGGTATCTTCTTTGACAACCAAACATATCTTTGTTTTATAAAATCTGTTTCATGTTACATCAAATTCAACAAACCCAGGAATATGTTTCAATGCTTTCATTCCTCCTTTTTTTCCCCCTATGCCCAGTACAAATGGCCATAATACTGCAAAAATGAAGGTAAATTTGATTTTGTTTTCTTCTTGGTCTAAACAGCAAGTAATGTAGTGACAGATGTTATGCTCACCAACCAAAATCTTGTGCTGTGATTAGCTATTATTAGCATGTGTCTAATCCCCAGGGGATTAAGTGGTTCATCTAAGCACGGCTTCAAGTGTCACCTATGTCTCACATGGACATAAACTAATCTCTTTTGTTGGAAACAGATGAAGTGATAAGTGTTTGCAAGCCTCCTAATTTACAGAAAACACTACAATTTGTTCCCTGTCAAATCCCCAATGTCAGGGTTAAAGAGTTTATTTTATATTGTGTCAGTCCCTTTAAAACCTAACAGGCATCAAGCCCTGAAGTGTCGTTTGAGTTACTTTTTATGCGACTCTTTAAGTGGCCAAGCAGTCTCAGTTGCCATGAGCTCGTTGCTGTGTGGGCTTGCCCAGGCTGCCTCTGAGGACACGTAGATGGCATGAACAGGATAGGGTCAGTCACTGCTCTGCGTGCAAAGTACCACTGCCTCCCTCTGAAGTGTAAATGGAAGCTGCACAGAGGCCAAATCAAAGTTGCCCCTGGCAGCAAGCAAGGATAGCTTTTTCCAGGCAATGGGCAGCCCTAGACAAGCTGCCTGGAAAGAAACAGAGTTCACATAAGCTACAGGGCAAAGTGTGTTCAAGAAGTCCTGGGCAAGAGGCAGTAAGTGGTCCCTGGAGCAAGCCCAAAACATCCAGAAGGCTTTGGCCTCACTCTAGAAGTCCAGACTGCTGGATCAGAATCAAAAGCTTCAGGACTTCCTGGGCTGACTCCATAGGAATTATAGGGTTGTCCCTAGTGATTATGTCCAAGGCTCCCCAGCACTTAGCACCCAGTGTGAGGAATAGCTGCTAGTACCATCAACTCCTGCTTGAATGTCTGAAGTCTTAGATCTCCCAGGTGAGCCTGGGAGAAAGAGTTCAGGAGCAACGTTCACAGTTAGAGAAATTATGTGGGCACTTGAGAATGGCAGGCATGGTCTGCTGTCAAAAGTACTCTTCTGGTGATCTCTGCCTTCTTGTCTTTTTCTGATGTATTGTATTCCCATGACAGGCTACTAGAAGGAACATTTTGGGAAGGAGAGAGCTGTAGTATTTCTGTAACTGGAAATGTTGACAAAATTAGCTAGGAAGAATTTACATAAAAATGTTTCACTGCACAGGAGAACTGAGGACTCTCAAGATTCTGATATGAATATGAAGGCTAAACCGCATTTTTGCACTTTTTTGTCCCCTCCCCCATGTAGGTAATGCATAATGTCTTCCTACTTTTGAAAGGATCACCTTAATTTGATGATGCAGCTATGAGAAAAGCTAATTATGTACCTGCTTCATGCAAGTTGTCAAAACACGTGCCTATGCAGATGCGTGTGTATAGCCCAAGTGTTTCTCTAATTAATGCTCTGTTCTTATTCTCCTAACATGTGTTAGAGGCAGAAAGACTTCAATGAGACAAAGCAGTGGCACAATCAAATCATCAGATTTATTAGCTTTCTGGGCAACTTTTTCCATTATGTAAAAGCTGTGTTTGTATTAGTATAGCAGTCAGACCCACCAGTGTGAGGATTACAGTTGGTTTTTACATAATGGATTATCCAAGATTAAGTGTTTTATTCAGGCACACGAGCAAAACTAACCAATTAGTGACTTTGTAGATTCCTTATTTAAAGGGAGCTGGAGGGCAATTGACACAAAACCCTCCTGCTATCTGCAGTCCAAAGACTGAAGCAGAGTAGTCTCAAGGATCTCCAACATCTCCACTCAGCAGGTAGGTCTCTCTTCAGCAGAGGTGGATGAGACTGGCATATCTTGCAGCAGGGAAATGCAGCTTGCATGGCAGCAGCTAGGAATAACCTAGTGTAGCTGCATGGGTGTTTGGGCTCTGGGTTGGTAGCTCAGCTTGAATGGTGCTGACAAGTGTTAGATAACTGTTTTATCTTGGCATCAGGACAGGTATTCAGCGTCAAATACTCTGCAAGAATATGTAAGGAAGGTTCTCTCTTCCTGAAGTCTGAGAAACAAATATGCTGTCATATGGATGAGGTGGGATACCCATGGAGAAAAACAGCCATGAGCACCTAGTGGTTGTGGTGCAATGACAGATCAAGCCTCTAGAAAATTAGTATTATTTGTCATGTTTGTTGAAGGAATGGTCAGAGGACAGTCAATATCAAGGTGTGTTATGCCGTTAGAGTAGGCACCCAGGAAAGGCCTGTTTTGGTGAGCAGAACATGGCTTTGCTGGCTTGAAAGCAAAGTGGACACTCACTGTGAAATAATTAGAAACAACATCTTTACAATGTACAGTGCTTTACCAGAACTCATCAGAACATTTTTCTTCCTGCGAAAAAATAAATTCAAAACATTTCAAATTTTTACCAAATCTTACTGACCTTATCCATAGTCTGGCTTGATTTATGATACAAAAATACAATTAATTGCATTACCACTTCCGGCAAGCAAAATACTCCTCCAAAGTAATTGCCATTGATGTTCAGTTTTGGCTGAATTTAGGCACCACAATGACTCAGTATCAATGGAAGAGCTGGTTGTCAGTATCAATGGATAGTAGTATGGAAAAAAAACTAGTCTTAAATGATGGAAATGCATCTGTGGCACTATCTACCTCCATCTACTGCATGAAATAAACCCCCATGTTTGCTTTTGTCTTGCAGAATGAAATACGCACAGTATGTTTTCCTGGCCTCGGTCTTCTACACTGTTGAATATAGCCTAGCTCAGACCTGTGCAGTGGAGTCTTTCTCTGTGAAAGACAATTTTGATCCAAAAAGGGTAATTATGGTTACTTCAATAGTAGATGCGAACAAGCTTTACATATAAACTGCTTTTCCAGATTATGAGTTTTGTTCATCTGAAGGGGTTCTTCACCAAAAAGCTAACTTCTTTCATATTCCGTGTTGCTGATGCTGTTCCTGTAGTTTTCTCAGTACTGTTTAACCTCCTGAACAGTTAAACTGGCCTTGAAACCCAGGGATGTTACTAGAGCTCACATTCTGTTATCTTGGCACAACTTTGAGCTTTGGGCAGTTCCATGAAAGGAACAATTTAGATCCACATCAGAGAGGAAGCTCAAGCACAAGCCCTAGGGTACTTGCACCCACAACTAGTCATTCTTGGGAGTCACAGCAAATGGAAATCTTACCTAGTCTGCTATGCTGAGCACTGACTCCTGTTTAAACACATCATTTGTGCTTCTGAGGAGAAAATGAGAGCTAATCTGCTGTTGGAAAGGTCCAGACGTGTGTCAGTACCTATGTTAACTAATGGTCAGCAAACACCACAGCTGTAGGGGGATCTAGGATGTGGCAAGCACTTTGTCTATACAAGATTGGCTTTGCTTTGGAAACAAATCATGTCCAGGGAGAGCTTTGGGAATATCCCAGTTTAAAAGGCAAAGTTTTTGCTCAGGCTCCTGTATTGGGAATCATGGTCTTGCAGGCTTAAGCACATAACTTGCCTAACAGATGTCATTAGCTTCACTGCAGAATCAATTTTAACACAGCCAGCTCCTGCTCTTCTCAGCATTTCTACTGATAATGTTAACTTTGAAGGGTCTTCCTCTCTGTCAGTCACCTGTTAAGATCTTGTTTTCATTTTACTAGATACTTCTTGAACATTT
Source organism: Geospiza fortis (assembly GCF_000277835.1). Lineage (NCBI taxonomy): Eukaryota > Metazoa > Chordata > Aves > Passeriformes > Thraupidae > Geospiza > Geospiza fortis. Next base: position 4,818,437 of record NW_005054355.1, on the reverse strand, counting down.
TCAAGGGCCCATTTTTTGCATGGACATATTCTTTCCCTTAATCTCAGTCCATTTCTCTCTCTGCCATTACTCTCCCCGAAACACCCTCTCCATGTTTTAAGCATGTGGTCATCATTGTCTGCTTTGCTGGGTAGGCCCTTTTCCCCATTAGAGATCAACTGTGGCCCTTGGCAGCCACAAAGATTGTCTCCTGCCAGCTTGCTACAGTCCTTGTACCTGCAATTTGATATTGTTGAACTTGGTATGGTATTCCATGGAAGAGAAGGGGCTTGAACAGGAACAGGGAAGAACCAGTCTGATTCTCAGAAGATGTGTTTGGATGGGAGATGCTTTTGGTGTGGGGTCACTGTGACAGGAATGTCTCACTTCACAAGGACTACGCACACAGAGCAATGCAGATCTGCCAGACCAACTTCTTCTGGCACAGAGGCAAGGGTTCATCAGGCAGCACTGCAGCATCTGTGTGCTACATTCCCTCCCAGACTCAGACTGGCATTTATCAGGCAGTGGGGAGTTAGAAAGGCACTTTGATTCACAAAATTGTTTCTGTGCTAATCTTGCCATGGTGGCTATTGCAGATATTAATGCACTTTCATGACAGTATGCAGGGAAATGGTATGCCCTGGCCAAGAAGGATCCAGAAGGCCTTTTCCTTCAGGACAACATCTCTGCTGAATACACTGTGGAGGAAGATGGCACAATGACAGCGTCCTCCAAAGGCCGAGTGAAGCTTTTTGGGTGAGCTCCCTTGACTTTCAACTCTAGCTGCTGGCATGAGGCACTGGATGAGGGGGACATGGATGATGATCAACCCTGAACTCACAACATGGCTGGGTTTTCATCATCAAAAAGGGAAGTTTTGCCAAAGGATCAGATTAGAAGCTAGAGGTTAGACACTTTTGAGCCCTGAGATTATTCACAGCCCAGCTCAGGTTTGGGTCTGTCACGAAACTACTGCATAAAGTTAATAATTAAGTCAAATCTTGATTGATGGAATGGTTAGATAAATTAATTGCAATCAAGTAAAGGAGCTAATAAAGGCTGTGAAGATGCAAGATTTCTGAGAAAAACTTGTGGTTAACTCTTAGATGTAATTACAATGCCTGAATGGACAGATGGCAGGAAGCTTAGAGTTTTGCCTGTTGGTCATGATTACTGCAAGGAATTACAGCATGTAAAGAGATTAAATAGCTTCCTGAGTGCAAAAGAGAAAATCTGTGGCTTCCAATATGCTAGCACTAGCAGGTGGCTATGAATCTTGAACAGCTTAACAGCGCAGCATTCCAAGATATTTTGGGAATGGGCAAATGAGGTTTTGCAGGCATGCCATACTGTGCAAGGGGGAAGATGCCTGAAAGGACTCTTCAGAAAACAAATGGGATCTCAAGGCTGCTGCAAATTTTATCTCTGTAAAGGTAGGATAATGGGAAGCCCAGCCTGAGCAAGGAAGGGAATGAAGACCCTGTTTCACTAACCCAGATAATACTTGACAAAGAGTGTTGAAATGTGGATGGCACTCAAAGCAAACAGATACGAAACAGAGAATGCCATTGTAACAAATGGACACCCACAGGATTCTCAAAGGCTCTGTGACAGCTTTTCACCAGCTTGGCAGAGGAGATTTAAATATCACTGTGCTTGTAACAGACATTCCTGTGCCCATACTACCAGGAAGGGATAGACAGGGGAGAGCCAAGTCCCTGCCCCTTCCTGAGGCACAGCTACTGAGCCCAAAAGAGCCCAAATGCAGGTGAGCTCACCCTGCAGACTGCTAGCCGGGAGCCAAGAAAACGTTCATTATTGTGCTTGGTGTCTGTCTGCTTGTACAGAAATAGGTGGCAAAAATCTTGCTGAACTGAAGGCGGGTACTGCCCCAGCCACAGTACAGCCTTACAGCAGCTGGGGACCAGAGGGCAGCAGCAATCACTGGCTGTGATTGATGTGTGTTTGGGGGGTGTCACAGATTTGCATTACTTAATGACATTAATTAGTCACTTTGCATTAAGAAAGGCCATGCCCCATGCCGGAGGCAGTTGTGCCCAAGCCCTGAGAGAAGGACACCCAATTGAAGCTCTCATGCTGCCAGGTTTTACCTTGAATGTTACGGATCTCGTTGCAGTTTCTGGGTGATCTGCGCTGACATGGCTGCTCAGTACACGGTACCTGACCCAACCACTCCAGCAAAAATGTATATGACCTACCAGGGACTGGCCAGCTACCTCTCCAGTGGTGGTGAGTTAAATTCTCCAGCCCCTTGACACTTTTCAATTGCTGAGGATTCTGTCAATTACAGCTGTCCTGATGTGCATTTCCACATATAAGCAGGAAAAACAGCTCAGCTGGGATTGCTCCAAGCTCCTCCTGAAGCATCTTTCTGGGGAGAGCATGCTTTATCCAAGCAGTGCATTTTATCTCCACAGAACAGGCAGCATCCAGAGACTCTGCACCCATCCTTCTCATACACTATATATGTTAACAAGGAGGCTTACAGGCTTTGGGTTACACACAATGGGTTCTGTACAGCCAAATGTGATGTTCAGCCTAGGGAAGCCGTTCTTCCTGGGGCCCACTGTGGGCATTATGGAAGTGCTGAGGTCAGTCCCCCCTGTACCCCCCATAGCTAAACAGAGGAGACATGTAGACCCACAGCTGCACCCCAGCAACAAGACACATTTCTCTTCAGATAGACACAGTTGGACTCAAAGAAATGGAGCTGTTAACTCAAGTGCACCTTTCAGAAACTGCTCATGCTGAACCTTACGTGCCCTTCAAAGCTCATCCTTTGTGCCCAAGCCTCCCACAGCTGCAGTTCCTCAGCTGTGGAAGTTGGGGAGGACTTCTAAGGTGTACATTCCCTTAATACTGGCAGATAAGCCATACCAAGAAGAACTAAGTAGAGCAAGGCTAGAAAACAGGAGGAATATTTTACTCAGGCTTCCTGTACAGGGAATGTAATCTATACTGTATGTCCTTCCTTCCACCATGCTTGAGCAAGCAACATAAAGAGGTACTTTTTCATTGAAAACCTAGAAAATCCTAGTCCTCCTAATACCTCTAGCCTAAGAAACAAAAGGTGAAAATGCACTGAGCATCGTGGGGAAAATCATCGTCTCAAGATGCCCTGTGCTTGTCCCAGTTCTTCCCCTCATGGTATGGAGATAAGCTGGATGTGTGACGTGATTATAGATCCTTTGGAAAGCTATCCCTAACATGAGTTTGCTGCCTCCCTGCTGAAGGATCCACCTATGCTCTGTTGTGTCCACTGTGACAAACCTGTGTGCTGCTGTTTCAGGGGACAACTACTGGGTGATTGACACTGACTATGATAACTATGCCATCACCTACGCCTGCCGCAGCCTGAAGGAGGATGGCTCCTGTGATGATGGCTACTCCCTGATCTTCTCACGCAATCCCCGTGGCCTCCCCCCAGCCATCCAGCGCATTGTGCGCCAAAAGCAGGAGGAAATCTGCATGTCTGGCCAGTTCCAGCCTGTGCTCCAGTCAGGTACTTCAGCCTAATTAGCAAACTCACTGAGTTGCACAGTAGGTGATTGCATTTGCTGTTAATGTGACAGTACTACAGCAAACACAGTTGTTCTTTTTTAGCAACTTTTCCTTCATGTTATATCTAATAGGAAAAAAGCCACAAAGGGAAATCCCTAAAAGAACAAGAGCCTGCTACAGGCTGGTTCTGCAGCCTTAAGATTGCTACTTACCGGAATCCTGTGTGTTGAAACTGGTACACCACCAGATGAAGATCAGCCTTGTTACTGTAGTGGACAGCACAGGGATGGATGAAACAAGCTGGTGTTTCTGTACCTGGAAATGCTTGTCTTGGCCACTTGCATAATAGCATCTTACCGTGGGTCCGTGCTGTGTCCTCCAGGAAAAGATGAAAAGGTGCCTCCAGGAAAGACCATTCTCACCCTCAGTTACATCATGACTTGTGTCCTGTGTGGTCTGAGTAGCAGGGATGAGGGGCTCTGAGCAGCATTTCTGACTGCATCAGCTGGCAGTGGGAGTCAGCAGTTGCTCCACATACATGTAAACAGACCACATCTAAAGCTCATTTTGGGAACACTTTTCTGGAGGTACAGGAATTGATATTCTAGTTCAAATGCTGCCCATGAAAGAGGCGGACACATTTTTCGGGCTCTGCAGAAGGCAGAAATTCTTCTTTGCTGGCAGTTGAGTACTCACACTCTTCACAACCTCACTACCTGGCCTGGAAGCTGACCTTTTACTAAGCCACATAACATATGTGCTCTGCACTGTGGCACAAGGAATGGCAGCTAAAACCTCCTGAACAACACATTGTTGTGTCAGCCAATCCTCCACTACAGAGCAGGTACTGGCATCACCCAAGGCCATGGCATGGGCATCCCTGCCCCACAGTGCTCTGTACTGCTCCCTGTAGCAGAGGGAAGGCAGCTGGTTTGCAGGGTCATGGATTGGTCCTCAGGAAAGCCAAAAGCCCATGGCTAGCTAGGAAAGGCTGCCTGTGTCTGTGCCAATAGACAGAGAGAAATGCAAACTTTTGCAACTTTTGCACCCTGCATCCTAGTCTTGTACTGTGATTCAGAAGTACCTCAGGAAGGTTGTAGTTACAGCTTCAGTGGAGACTTAATGGCTGTTAAAGCCCTTTGCAAATGTACTTACACAGACTAAAGTTTACTTTTCTTTCTTTCCAGGGGCCTGCTAAAAGTACGCTTCTGATCCTATCCTTAAGCACAGAAACCAGACCTCTTGGTCTTGAAGTTGCCACTCAACTAATAATTTTAAAAAATCATAGTATGGAATAGTGTGTTTTTCCTGAAAAACACATGAAAATATTGGGGGATCTTTAAACAGTGTGCAATATAATAGTGATATTTGAATTTTCAAGGGAATACCTAATGTGGCATTTGTCAATAAATGTTTTGGAAAAAAAGGCACCTCTGAAACTGGTTTTTATTGCCTGTTATCCTGTCTGTTGGGGAGCAGAAGAACTGAGTATGCTCACTGAGGATCAGTGAGACAGCAGCCAAGGGTGCTCCCAGCACAGGTGGGGCAGTGTCACTCCCCAGCTCTGAACAGGGCGGGCAGGGCAAGGATGGTGAGAGGGGTACACCCCCTGACAGGGCTGATTGTCAGACAGCAGCATGGTGACGGGGTTAACTCTGGGATTCACCTAGAAAGTCCAGCCAGCGAGGGCAGGAAGGCACAGGGCAGTATGCAGACACATCACTGAGATCGCTCCAGCCAAAAACAGGACAGCACGTCTCAGGCAGAGCTATCTGCAGTAAAGTTCCCAAGGGGAGAACCACAAATGCAATAAAACAGATACTACTTTCAATGACAGTGGACAATGCTTTAAATGAGCAGGTGCTTGCATTTTTAATGGCATTAACAGTAATTTGCTCCTCTCTGCCTTCATTATCCAGTTTTCGCTATCTGAAAGGTACAGAACTGAAAGATATAGAATGGAATGGGTTTATGGCAAAGAATTTCACAGATAGAGAAAGTCAAAAGAAGAGTACCTGGAAATCTCCATGTAGAAAAAGGGTAACTTGAGTCAGCGTTATTGACATGTATTTCCCACTGCTTTTAGTAAAATCACATTCACCTTGTGTTTTCTAATAATAAAAATCCAGTCTAGAACACCGCAGTATCCTGCTGACCCCTGCAGTTTATAAACTACACAAAATTTTATAAGTTATAATTGCCAAGCTGAACAGCCCCTACTCCTGAGGCTTCAAAAAGGTGTGTGGAACAAGGCTGATATTGACTGAAGACCTTCAGAGCACTACACTGCTAAGCAGCTTCTGCAAGATGCTTGCACAATCTTACCCACAGTAACCAGAAAGAGTATAGAAACCAGAGACACTCTCCAGGACCAGAGACATTACCCCAGGGATGCAGTGAAGTCTCTCAAACTTGTATTTCCCAGGATTTCCTGGCAATAATCGTAAGGCTCTCAACCCACTTGAACAAACATGTCCTTGCTCCTCAGGTCTAGGGAAAGCTACTCTGACAGAGAACAAGATTGGGAGCTACCACCTAAAGCTAAGGACAGAAACAGAGGAGCACTAGCAGGCAATTCTAACAAAACCCCACACAGACAGAGAACTACTCAGTGTTGAAAAAATATCAGCCTTTTTTGCTGGACTAAGTGCAAGGTCAGTGCATTGATTGAATGTTCTCCACTTCCACCTTTCTCCCAGCAGGAAGTATTGGGGTGGAATCTGTGACCTTAGGACTTGTATAACAACTGATTAGACAGCGCTTACCCTTAGCTGAAGAAGCATGGCCTTTGGCCAAAACTGTCAGACCAATACTACCAGTCTTAGAGAAGTGGGATTTTTAATGTCTATGGTTATACTAATTGTATGACCAGAGCAGATGAGAGTTGTAGCAAGAAGATGCAATCAATATGCAGGACCCAGGGTATCTGCTTGGTATAGTCCATCCAAACAACATAGGTAGTGAAACTCCTCTTTAGCCACACAAGGCAAAGCCTGCAGGATCATAGAAATACAGAGGTGATTCTGGTTGAGTACACCATGGTTGAGTTCACGTGTCCCAATAATTGTACTTGGGGGAGTATGTCTCCATCAGGACCACAAGCAAGTCCTCAATGTATGATGTAGTAAGTTAATGAACAGATGGGAATTACATCATATCCATTTGTCTCTCATGACTGCAGGAAATGTGAAAGACAAGGTAGGATAGGGCAGGCAGTCATGAGTGTATGCTGATGAGACTTACACTACTCTTGAAATTCTGTTGAGTTCAACATGAAACACCTCAGGTATATCTAGAGGCAGACATCTTCTATCTGCTGTTTGAGCTGGTTGATGAAAAGCAGTCTATTATTCCTGGGTTTTAAGTGTGTGTATAAGTCCCAAGTCATAATCTCTGTCCTGCACAAACTTTCCACTAACAAGACAAAATAAAAAAAAATGTTTATATATTAAAAGGACTGTTGTTTTGTCCTCAGAAGGTCCTTTAGTGCTGGCAGAAAGACTATGACTAAGCAACAGCAGGAGGGACTCTGCAAGGATATTGTCCTTCACACACCAGTGAACCTCCTCCAGCAAGGACACTGCGAGTCCTGAGATCAGACACTATGATACCACCTTGAGTTTGACCAGTATTCCCTGGGCTGTGGTAACTGAGACAATCTATGCATTTAAGTTTCTACTTCAGCCTCGACACTTTTTATGTTTCAGTTATATGTAATGTTGGAATTTCCACAAGTCGAGCTATTTTACCCCTTGTGCTGGCAGCCACAGCGAGCAGCTGCATGGTACTTGGTTGCTGGCTGGAGTTAAAATATGACAGTCCTTGAGAATAGTCTTTACAGGATTAAGTTGTAAGTAGAGTTGTAAGCAGTTTCCACAACACAATGATCAGATCTTGTTTTTACACGGTTCATGTGAAAGATTAATAACCAGCTTTATTTGCTCTCACAAAAGATGGTAACAAATATAGCATATACACAATCGGACAACGTAAAATACTCAGCTGAAAGGTTCCTTCAGTTGCAAAATGGTTATATAGCCTCACAAGCTTTTGTGTGAAGCGTAGGCAAATAATTCCATGTTGCAGTTACATATTCTTATTTGGATTAATGAACAGCAAAAGACATACATGAGCGCTCTGCAGCCTTGCTTTGGTTATGATACTACAGAACTACTAAGCACCTGCTATTCACACCTGGTGCTATGGATACTTGGCACTTCTGAAAACTCAGACGGTAATGGGGGGCTGATCACTACATGTAACAGAGGAGATTAGTTAAACATGCAATCTTGGAAACACTATCAGAGTCAGCAACAGATGGTTACAGAAATCTTAAGTTTCAAGTACTAAATAGCGTTTTTCTGTAGACATTAAATGATGAAAAAAGAAAATGCCATTTCAAAAACTTTTATAATTTGTTAGAAATAAACTCATACCCGGAAATACCAACTTCTCTTCTCTCTGTAATTGTTAATACATACTCATTTCTTAAAGGAATGAGTTTATATCATAGCAGCAAAGAAGATTTTCAGAAGAAATCTTCTATTTTTCATGGTTTGCACATCTATATATTTTCATCCCTGCATAACAAAATCAATACTATTCACTACAGCTATGTTTCTTCTTCTTTTTTCTTTTTTTTTCTTTTTTTTTTTTAATACACCTGTAACTAGTACATAGTCCTTGGTTTGATAAAGACTGCTATATTCTGATTGCCAGGGTGGGAAAATTTTAAACCAGAAGGGCTACTCAGGTAGGACATCTTAACACACTAATCTGTCCACTCAAGCTCCTACATCTTCCCCTGCTCCAGACACACTAAAATCTCTCAAAAGCCTATACTTAGTATTTCTCTAAATAATTTTATTTGTTGTTCCACCTCATGCTAGCAAAACAACATGTGTTAACTGCTAGATTTTACTTAACTGTGTACAACGGTTCTTCACTCAGGGGCAATTATCACAAGTTTAAAATGTATTTTTACTATCTCTATGCAAGTAGAATGTCTCAAAAACCTTTTCTTAAATTTAGTGGACCCAATTCAGTAGGACCCATGGCCCTTTCCTGTTCTGCCTGTACGGACAAGGAACTGGAGGACTAGGATGTGATAAGTGCCCCTTATTAAAACTCAAATGAGGCAAGAAATATTTCATCTGAATTCTGTGACAGAATAAGTCTTTTAAGGCTAATTTTCAGTAAAAGCACTTGAACAAGTAATCAGCAAGTAAGGAGATACAAGGCCACATTTTACATGCACTGACTTTTTGCATATGTTTCTTTTCTGTGCTGTAAGAGTTGAGGGCATTTGAGGTAGTTCAGCTCTCTCCTACTGTGCAAACTTGGGCACTTCTTTTTTTCTGAGACCTGAATGTTTAATCAAATATGCAGTTTTTGTTGTTATGTTGGTGAGGTGGCTGATGTCAGCAAAGAGAGCAGTAGGGGATTTGTTTGTGTGACAAAGTCACTCCTCTTATGGAAAACACTCCAGCTGTTTTAACTGGCATTATCCTTCTCTCTGCAAGCCTGTTAAAGGCACAGCTCAAACTGTGCCAGTTGTGAAAAGAGAAGAATAAAGCAGCATGCCTGCAACTTCAGGGAACTTTGCTGTTTACATAAAGTGTTTGGCACCTGCAAGCACAGCCAGTGGTGATCTGTAGCCCGTGATCTTGGGCTGTCACACACTTGTGCACTCGCTTTGCAAAGCACAGGAGCTCAAACTTTTCTTTGTTAATTTCCTAAGTGTCTTAAGTAGTAGCCCTGCTACATTCAAGAGTGTGCTGCCCTGTCATACGAAGACACAAAAGGCTCTAACTAGTGTTTCAGCTTTCTCCTGGCTATGCAGAGCTGAGTGACCACTTACAGTCTGTAAGGGGAGGTGTTAGCTGTAAGGGTTGAAGGATACCAGGCTAGGTGACAGCAATGGAGAGGAAGAGGGACTTTCACGGTTAGAGCCTCTACCACAAACGAGCAGCAGCTGGTGGCCAAAGTGCAAACAGGTGACTTGGGCAAAAGCACAAAAGAGAAAAGGCAGGAGACTAGGGCTTTCTGTGCCTTCTCCTCTCTGAGAATGAGCTGATATTCCTGCCTCTGCCTACAGGAAACAGCTCTGGCATCCATGTAATGGTCACAAATACAGAGAGAGTTGGGTGGAAACCCCTCTGTGAGAGAGTGAAAAACCTCATACATCTGAAGATGTGACAAGCATTCTGAAATAATCCACTGTGACTAACCAGCCAAAGGAACTAAGGGATGCTTTACTTCATGCTCTGAATGTGTCTTGTTGCTGTGCACTTTTCCATCAAACCGTTAAGTCAAGCCTGGCTGGCAGCTCAGGCAGCCAGTTCACTCTCAGACATGTCCTTCATGTGCCTTTGCTATCATCCTCACTCACACAGTGAAGCCATGTTTCTGTTCCTGCTACAGTTTGTGACCTCTATAAATCTTAGCTTGCCCTGGCTGTTAGCTCAGTGAAAAAAGGGGAATAAAAAATATGTATTCCCATAATTCCTAGTTACCAGGCTGAATCCTTGTCCTATGGTAGCCTCTTACCAGTTGCAGTTGTGGTTGTTTGATAATGCTGTCTTTTGCACTGTGAAGAGTTAACAGGGGCAGTTGCTTCTAACTTGCGTTCCTAACTTCATCAGGTTGTTTCCATACGCCCTCCTCAGCCTGGGAGGAGTTTATTTTTCTGGGGAGTTGTCATTCGCAAGGAACATACACCACTCTGACACCAAGCCAGGCACCACTCTTCAGCTCACTTGAAAGCTTCAATGTACCCCACGGGAAGAGAGGGCAGACCTGCCTTCCCCCAGTAGTCAATGGCACGCACTCTGTAAAAGCCGGAGACTGAGCTTCCTGCAAATGAAAAGGTTAGAAATGGTCACTGTGAAACGCTGGCATCTGTGGGATTGGGAGGATGTGAAGCAGGCACTACTCCTGTAAAATGCAGGTTCGTGGAACAGGCTGGGGAAATCAGTTCTGCACCCTACATAAGTGTGTCTGTGCCTGTCTGATTAAAAATGATAACAAATTCCTCGTGGCCAAGTACTGACTTTTTTATCTTGTTTCACCAAGGAAGTCCTCTCTACTTACTAGGTTTAGCAAGTACAGCTACAGGACTGCTATCCCAGCAGCTCCTTTGGAAGAAGGCTGTGACATCTGCAACACACCATTAGTAATTTCCTGTTTTTCCAACTTACTTTTCTGCCTGAATTTTGCCTTTGGAACAGGTTATGTGGGGACAGTTTCAACAAGAAGCAGAATAAGAAGCATCCAGGCTGACTGAAAACCCTCTGCTCTACTCAGGAAGCAGCACCACTTACTTTAAAGGTATGTGAACTGATCTGTGGTTTTACTGCTTTTTATCCTTGATCCAGTTCAAAGAACACAGCTTTCCCTAGCAGAATCTTTGAACACACAAGCAATATAAATTTGGGGATATTTTATCTAATTAATTGATTTTTATATGTGTTTCAGTGTTTTTATTCTAGGAAAAAAAAGAACGCCAGAAATAACCGGTGAGGAGGAAGTTCCTAGCAATAAGGACTGCTGAGCCATGACATTTTTTCAAGTAGTCTTTTTTGTTGCTGCTGGTTTTGAAACAAACTATTAAAACTGGTATATAATATTATAGTATAATAATGAATAATAATTTCAGAGATTTGTCATAGCCCAGATTTAAAGTCTTTGCTTGCCTAACATTGCATAAATAGCTCTGAACTTTTATTATGCCATCACTGCTGATGTTAAGGCTTTCTCAGGGTAAGATAAGCCCTTGTTTCTGGTAAAAACATCTCTCAACTGCTTTTTAATAGTATCACTATAAGGCAAGGTTTGTCTGTGTTTCACTCAGCTCTCATCAGTGCTTATCATCAATATTTGTTGGATGGTCATGTTGCAGACTAGACAGCATTTGCTTAAAAAAGAAAAAAACAAAACAAACAGAAAACCAACAACCACCACCCTCCACCTGCAGATAAACAAAAAAATACCCAAATAAAACATCAGTATCTTCCTTCACTTGGATGTTTCATCTGAGTAAACTTCTATTGCAAGGTCTGGTCATGGTTTTTTGTGGGGTTTTTTGTTATCATTTTTGCATACTTTTACACTAGCTACAAATTGTTACTTAACTTCTTAGGGACCTTGCCAGGCCTGCAGCTCAGTGACTGGCTTTTGTGACAAAGAATTACCCATGGCATACTACTAATAATGTCCTCACAACTACTTGTTGATCTCTGTTTGTCCTTGAAAATAAGTCTCTTACTGAGAACACAATCCTAAAGGAGGGGATGCGCTCTTATTTGTGAGGGATTGTGTGTTACTTGCAAGTTACCTACCTTCAGTAGTTACTAAACAATGGTTCACACATTCATGAGCGGCAGTATCATATGACAGATAACCTAATGTGAGTATTCTTGCCATACCTGGACTGTAGACCCAGAGAGTGAATATTGTGTCTTTGGCATTAATCCGCTGGTACACTTTTCCATTTGATGAGAATTCCACTTCAAACGTCTTTATACACCTAGAAAAGAGAACCAGAAAGGTTTGCAATTACAACTGATAATGCATGAACTATCAAATACTATGAAAAATCAGGGCTACTTCAACAAGAAGGACAAAAATAAGAAATGTTCAGTTGATTCATTCCTACCAAATGTAGGATGGAATGAATTAGCACTATTAGGAAGAACCAGGGCTCCAACAGCCTCAGAAAAACACCTAGACTGACTTGCTGCTTTGTGTATATGCAGCATCACAAAATGTCATGCATCTTTCACTCAGACACTAGGGTTATCAAGAACAAAGAATCTAGGGAGACTGGCTTGAAAAGGACCTAAGTCCTTTTGCCTTCCTGAGGTAATCTATTTGTACACTGGATCACCTTTCAGAGTTCGCATACAGAGCGTTTCCAGTTGAGTTGAGCTTGCTGAAGAAAGCAACTGGAGGTTTTCTCTTCCAGTTCACACCCCTTACAGAGATGTCTAAGATCCCACTTAGGCATCTGCTGATAATGTAACTTTTACCATGAATCTTCCTTTCTGCTATGCTGAATAGAATCCCCGCAGAAATGCCACTGAATGCTGGTGACCAAAAGGCAAATTCCTTTGATCAGGCAGCAAATTAGGCAGGGTTGCTTTTCACAGTTTGTGCACACAGGTCCTACAGTTCATTTTTTCAGACAAATGCACTGTATCATCTATCAAGGAGCAACAATTCATTAATTTTTGACCTTGTTTTACTCTGCAGAGCTTGTGGAAACTTAGGGAGTAGTATGTTGGTAACTCATATCAATTTTATTTTAAAGCTACTTACTTTGACTTAACACAGTCGTCATCCCACAGCACAATGACCTGCCCCTTTGTGAGAGGGATCAAACGAACACCAGTCACCTGTCCAAAGACACAAGCACATATAAAAAAACTGTACAAACCAATCAGCCAGGTGAAATTTCTGTGTTCATCCTTCCATACTAATTATTTGCTTTGATTTTTTTCCATTGAGATCAGGTGTAAAAACAAAATTCTTGTCTCTGTAGCTTTTTGCAGTCCATGTCTCCCACTTGTCAACCCTGCAGAGGACCATCAGAGGCTCTGGGTACCACTATGAACATGGGTGAGACTGAATGAGCAGATACAGACGTTTAATATGGAGGCCATGATTCCATTTTAGCTTTAGCTGTCAATTAACTTGTCAATCCTTGTAGCATACCGTGTGATTTTTAAAGAGATACTGCACTTTTCAGTACTTTTTTACTAATTTCTCACCATGGGAATTTTCATTCATCTTAGTGATGGCTCCTATCACTTGCTATGTAGTACTTTATCTTGAATTACATCTTTGAGAGCCTTCTCATCAAAAGAGAGAAGAATTGTTTATTTACTAATTCTTACACTTCTAACAATAAAATAACTCAATGGTCTTCTTCTAAGATTTAAGGCAGGAAACAGTTTCAGTTTTGATGTGTCTAATGGTAGAATACAACACATACTTGATCAGGAGCTGATCTGGGTCTTGCACAGATGTGGATAAGAAAGATTGAGGGAACAGGAAAGTCTTGCTTCAGTGTCAGGATGCCAGCTTCAGGAAATGGGAATGGACCTGTTACCAGTGGGTCCTGCGGAGCCAAAGAGTAGTGTTGTGAAAAATCTTTCATTACAGCACCTAAAGATCAACCGTTAAACCAGTGTAAAGTGCCTGTGTATTTACTTTAGGACTCTAAATTTCCAGTAGAGTTGGTACTGCTAATGCTTACAGGCATCAAAGTTCTCCACATTCGGAGACTTTATACTCACCTGTTTTCCAGCTCTTCAGGAAACAGAGGGTTTGTCCAGCTCACCAGTTGGGTTGATCACAAATGCCCTGAGGCGCAATCTGTCACTTCTGTAACCTCCCATGGACGCCTTTCAGGCTAAAGGTCTTTACAAACCATGGCCCCATCTCTTCCCAGTGTGCAGAACAAGCTACTGCTAGCCACAACAGCTACATAGCTGGTCTCTGGGGATGAGGCTGTACCAGACAGCCAAGAGCATCTAAAATCTTGCTGCTGCCCTTTTTAAGGAAGAGCTGATATCTCCTACAATGTCCCACAGGCCTCAGCAATAGTCAGTTGTGGTGACTGGGAAGAGAAGACACAGTACTCTATACCGAAGTCAGAAAGTGAGTACTGTCTGTGGGCCCTGAAGGGGATGAAGATGACCTCTGTTTTTAACCTGGGAGTCTGAATGCATTGGGGAAACTATGGGAGGGGGAGCTGAAGCGACAGGCTGCTCTCATATGCTCACATACAGTAAGTAATCTCTGCATGGCTTTCATCCATAGGGAGGAGAGGACTTCTCAGAGAAGACTGACTCCTTAATTATCTCTATGGTGCATTCAGCACTAGTGAGGACGAGGGAAAACTGTCAATCTCCGTGTGAGCCCCTCAGTTTTCTGAACTTGCACTGGGCAGTTTTCACCTCAGGGAGGTGTTTGTTTTCTATTATTAATGGGGTTTATTTCAACTTTCTAATGCAGCAATTTGGCCATTCTGTAATATACACAGGGCCATGTGACTTACCTGGGGAGATGGAACAGAAAGAGCCTCAAAGCCCACTGAATACTCAGAGAGAAGGCAGAACTTCTCCAGGAGCAACTGTGCCTCCTTATTTTATGGGTAGACCCACAGTGAAGAGGTTGTATAACACAAACACCTAGGCATAAGCTGTGCGTGAGCTACACTTTTCTGCAGGACTGCAAGTGGTATATAAAAAGTGAATGACTGTGGGCTAAGGAAATTTTTGTTAGAGGCCTGGTTTGTTGTCTTTTTCACAAGCACTTTACCCATACAACACTTCAAGCAAACAGATAATCATACCTCAGCATCCCTTATTTGCTGGAACTGTTCTGGAGAAGGAAAGTCTGGGCTTCCTAGGTTCTTCCACTTCAGATAGGGATTGGTTTCATTGTTATCCATGTAATATGTCACATACACCATCTCTGTAGGAGATGAGACAAACAAAAGAAGTAAACTCTTTACTTGAATTTAAAGATTAACAAGAATAAATTTAGCAGGTGTGTAAGTCTACCTTTTCAAAAGTTATTTCAGCACTTTGGAGTCTAACTTCCACTGTTAGGCTAGGACTCTCATGAAGCTGTACAATTTACATTTGCCAAGTTTACCTTTCAAACTATTACTTCTACAACCAGAACCAAAATTCTCTTTTTGCATGCATTTGTTGGGTAACTCAATCAGCTGTGCAATTGTGTGTTCGTGTTGGCTGTCTTGGAGGAATAAAGGGAATTGTTGCTTGGCAATATCCAGCCAAGTATACTGAGATCAGTAGTTTTCCAGAAAGGTAGCACTTGGCAGTTGCCATTAAAGGTGGGGTCAAAGTGTAGGCATTAGGAATGAACCTTTCAAAGAAGGACACCATTATATCTCAGAAAATCTAGGAGTGCACAAAAGATGACAGAGGAAGCTAGAAAATTAAATTCACTCTTCCAATAAAAGGCAGTTCAGTACAAGTTTTCCAGCTGATATTCTGTCTTAAAGATTACTCAACATGAGCTGTCTACATGATATTTGTTTACCTCCATGTTTGGGGAAGTGGGTGGCATTCACTATGACAGTGCTGATGTTGGATGAAGTCCTGTTATCCTCACTTGAATACATCAGTACTGTAGCTTGCCAGCTGTCTGAGGGCTGTGTCTCACTTGGGGTGTGCACAGATGCCAGCACACCAACTGTGCTGTTTTGAGCACTTTCATCTCCACTGATCTTCACTTCAGAAAAAATCTGTTTTTCTCCTTTAAAAAACATGACAACTGTTAGCATCACTGTTAGTCAGTCCTGTGTCAGAAGCTGCAGGGTCAAAGCAAGCAAATAGACTGAGCATAAGTGAGCTATGTACTGCCTTATTTTACTAGTTACAGCCTTCAGTCAGATTTATTTCACAACAGCAGAGTGTTGTCAAATACGTATTACAGCAGCTCTTATGCTTAGCAGTGCAGCTAGCAATGTGCAAACAGGTGACAGTGAATGAAGTTCTCCCTGCAATATGCTGCATGAATCTTCCAGCTACAGGGATTTCTTAAAGACAGTTGCAGCCTGATGGTATGTACCCCTTGCATCACAAGAGGGAAGTACCAGTCAACAAAAAATGAGTGGTTGGCACACAGAGGGTATAAACAAAGCAGTAAGTTAAATCAAACAGGTAACAGACTCTCAGGAATATTTTCTGAGCTATCAATCTGTCTGAGGAAAAGAAGTTTCATTTTCTTAACACAGCTAGTAAACAGAGAGGGGAACTCATGCTTTTATGAATAGCAAGATGGCTGGAACTATCTTTCTTAGGCTGGAAACTTCTAGGTAGGAGGGGTTATTGACGTGCTCTTTACTATACCTAGCAGTGCCAGCAAGCCCATGGCAGTCAGCACTGGTTTCCGCACCATCTGGACATGAGGTGGCTTTGTGTTGTTCATCTGAAAACGTGCTGTCAGAGTCCGCTGGGTGAAGTAATGGGGGTAGTAGCTCAAGAAGGCATTGTCATTACTCAGCAACGAGTAGTTGATGGTGTTGTTGGCTTTGGAAATGAGCAGGTTTTGGTGCTGGATGATTACCTGCAAAGTCATAGAGAAAATGAACCTTCAACTTGGAGAAAAAGTAACAAACATGCAGTAGTCCTTGTATTTTTTAAAAAATCTTTACAGAATTCTGTACTGTCCCTCTGCCTTTTAGAAAAGACTGAAGAAAATAACTGTTTATCGTAAATCTTGGAAAACCTGCACTTTAGGTGCTATATTAATCACTGTAAAATCTGAAGCACCAGCATAGTTTTGCAAGTAGTAAGTCCCTGAAATAATTAATCCTAGAACTCTTCACAGATAATGAACACATCTCCTTGTCTGTTGCACTACAAATTATGCCCCTCTGTCTTGAATACTTAATTAGTAATCAGGATTTACCATCTGAATTATTTCTAAATGGTTCTCCAAATCTGGAGTTACTTTCTACCCACTACATCAGTGTCTGTGAGCTGGTCCTGGATTCTGTTTCTCAATTAGTCATTTTTTCCCACTTGGTGCTAACTTGGAATTAATTCTCCTGGCATTTCACTGGTTTCTGTGCTGCTCTCCCAAAAAAACATCCAAGTTCCCAAGTTCTCAGCTTATTAGATTGTGCCTGAGTATAAGAATTAAGCAGAACTTCAGAAGGCTGACAACTGAACAGTCTCACAATTGTGTCTCTGAAGAAACAGAGTGCTTCAGCTTCTATACAACCAAGTGTTAATTTTCCACTGGATGTGTCCTTCTTTTGCCCTTCATATCACCACATCATTATAAACACTGCTACTTTGTTCTGCAAACTGTCTGTGATGCAGTCAGTGACTTGTTGCCTTAGCAAAGACAGCTTGTATATGCAGTCTCAGGGAACTGGGAGCCTTTGTCTCCTCAGGAGCACCTCATAAGATGCATCTTTTTTCTGGGTGACATACATACTCCCGCGTTTGGGAATTATTCCTTTGCACAGGAGCACTTGGACTCTATGTGCTGTTTAAGGTAGTGGCTCACAAAGCACTAGGCCTGCAGTGGAAATTATTGCTTTGCAGAGGAATGGTTGAGCTTGCTCTGGGGCCAAGGTGCAATTACTGCAGAGCTGGGAATGTTGACCACTCTCTTCTTCTGCTTTTCTGGCCAACATCAGTAATTACTAGCAGTAATTAATAAGATCATGTGTACAGCCAGTATCCCAAACCAAAGAAATGCTGAGAGCTCAAGGCACTTCTTTATTATACCTGATGTCTCTTGATGAGATAAAATTCTGAAGGAGCTGGGAAATAATTCTCACATATATGAGGTGACAGCCAGCACTACTGACACCAGAGCAGTAGTAGTACAGGGAGAGGGCATGTGTGGGAGTACTCTTATCAGATGGATCTAACTGGGGGACTGTATACATTCTCAGTTCTCTAGCACTTCTCTGTCAAGTTCTCAGTTTGGTTTTGTGTTGGACTTTTTTTTTTTTTTTTTAAAGAAAGATGAAGAAAACTAAAATTAAATTAAATTTACCAGTTAAATCAAGCTACTAAAACTAGACTATTCAGGGAAACCCCCACTGTACCAGTAGGGAGATCTCCTTTTTTAGGATCTATTAGTCTGAGTAGCTGCATAAAAATTAACTGTTAAGTCTACTTTTTCAACTGCAAAAACACATCAAGGGAAACTACTGTGCCAAAACTACTAATGAACTGTTACCTTTACAACCATCGCTGCATAGGTCACATCAGCTCGCCAGAGCTGTGGAATGGACCATCCAACCATTGGATCTGCTTCATCATTATATACTGCAACAGAAGAAAAACCTGGAAACAGCTTCTGAATTTGCTGAACTGCTTCTACTTCTTGTTGCAAGATGTAGAGAGAATTTCCACCTCCCTGCAACAATATTTCATATCTGCTTAGTGGTAATGAGAAAAAGGTGGTAAACATATAGACATAACCTAAAGTCATAAACATAAAACATATTCTGAAAACATATTCCTTGGTCACCAAGCTGCTGTGGACCAACAAAATTAGTATTTTTACTTCATCTACTACAGCACGTGCTACTTGCATGAGCTCCTCCTAGAATATAAAATGGAAAAGAAGTAGAGGAATTGTTTCCCTTTGGGAATTAGGCGAAGACAAATTTGCTTTGAGTTAAAGTCTTGCAACTGAACATCTTCAAAGTTTTGCAAGAATAGGTAGCCGTGCTTCCTGCTATAGGCTGGACACTCATCATCGTCATCAACTCTATAAATCAGAATAAAACATAACTTTGATTGAACTGATTGAAAAAAATGGCTTTAAACTGAAATCTTGGACTAACCTTCTTATGGAGAGAGATGTAATCCAGCCTTACACCAGTCTCCCCTGTGAAGAAGTTGGTCCCATTGTAGCAATGACACAGAAGACTCCAGCACATGGGTGACTTGGGTAAGGGATGGAAGGAATCCCCAGGCCCTCCAAATTTTAGAAAAGGACTGGCTGCTCTTAATCCTTCTGAACAAGCATCATAATAGTTGAGAAACCCTGAAGTCCAAGCAGATGAATATATCAAAGATGATAACTCAAAACAGAAACTGGATCTAAAACTACAAGGAGATGTTATAATCCTGTTATTTTATTTATTTGCAAGGCCTCACAAATTGGGACTACCATTTCCTATGCACTGACAACACAAGAAGACATCAAAACTCCACCTGCCTCCACAAGGTTCTTCTAAAGGTCTTGTATGAGCATGTTCCCAAAGCATACAGCTTCAGTGAGTTTTCCTCTTATTCCACCCTTCTCCCCCTTACTGCTACTAACTGTACTTTATATACAATTAATGAACTGCTTCTTCTTAGTGTAACTCCTGTTTTGTTTTTTCTGCATCACAACCCCTGACACCCAAGTAGGGAATAAAGTGTAGCCAGTAACATGAATTTAGCAAAACAGATTTGATGTACCTGTCACATTCCTTATCACTGCTGTCTACCTTACTTCTTTGTCAGTATACCTTACATCTCACTGTCACCCCATACACCTGTCTCACTTCCCCACACTCAGTAGTGCTCTAAAACATGCTCACCTTTTACTGTCATAGACACATTGTCAAAGTCGTGGTGGTCTGGTTCATTCCAGGTCTCAAAATTCCATTTAGCAATATGCTCCAATCCATACCTATCTGTAGGAGAGGCCTCATTTATCAGTGAGCTGCATATCCAAACAATACTATCAATAAGTGACTTACAAAGACAATACTATTAGTTCAGGCTGCAGGTGAGGCTCAGCACCCAGAACCATCATTTCCCTCATTACTTTTAATAATGAGGTGAATGTAATTTGTGAGTTTCAAAATGATCTCTCATTTTTTATTAAATGCAGCAATATTTGAAAAAGATGCAAGGTGAGAGGGAGAGGACTTACAGCTTTGTGATTAGGGCACTCACTGACCCTTAATTCAGGTTGAGCCTTCTGCCTTGTTAGAAATATTTGAAGCTGGCATAAGAGAAGTATTCAGGTTACCATGCTCCAGTGTTGTGGTATTTTAGAACCACAACAATGTAACAAGGTTAAAGCTCAGTCCTTCGAGGCAGGCCAAATGTGCTACCCAGAACACTCTATTCATTCTGGGTGTTGGCGATGGATCAGTAAAAAGAGAGGCTATTATCCCATGGTCTCCATGGTCTGTTCTGGCATGTTTGTTTTCTGGTTTTGTGTTGAAATCCTGGGTCTTGAAATTGATCACAACACACAGAACTTTCTGAAGTAGCTAGAAAGGACTACAACAGAACAAATAACAATGCTTTTCTTTCTTGAACTTACCTATGTATCTCCTTGCCAGAACAGTAATTAAGTTTCTCCACTGTACCACATGTTCTTTATCTTCAAAATCTAAAAAATATCCTGATGGATTTCCCATCAATTCAAATCCTAAAAAGGACATAAGAAATAGGTCTCCTTTTTTTGTGAATGCTATCTCATTTTTATTAATGAAGGGTTATCACATCATCTGAAACAAACTTGTTAATGAAGAAGCATCATTAAATGGTTTCTCTTCTGTTTCCACATACTCCCACCAGAAATATTTCAGATTTGAGGTTGTTTACTTGTTACTTGTCAGTGACTATAGTAGTCAAAGCTATTACTTGTCAACATAAATGCAGGGCTCAGAGGAAACTTAAAACAGTGGATATTTGCATAAATTTATGGGAAGTTATACCTGGAGTATCTGCTTCTCTGGCCCTTTTAGGTATATGTCAATGGCTACAATATTCTCTTCAAGAGATCTCATTTACAAGTACAACCATCTGAAACTGCCTTCAATTGTGTTGTCTTAATTGCTATAATATCATGTTGCTCACACTGGGACATGATGTAAAGGCAAACAGGTAAATCATGAAATCTTTTATCAAAACCAGCTTTGGAAAAGCTTTCTAAGAATATTCTAATGATTATACAATATGGATGAACAGATATACCAAACTGTGCAGGCAGGGAGCTGCCCTTACCTGGAATCAGCTTATTTTCCCACAGCCGATCCATAAGGTTATCCAAGGCAGTGAAATCGTAGTTAAGTTTGCCATTCACCACTCTGAAGAAAAAAGGCAATAAAAACCACAAGTGTAAATATTATAGCAAAGACAGGACTTGGATTACTAGATAATGAATCAGATGGCCTTCTTCTCAAAATCTGTGTAAGACTGGGGTTCTTGGAATTGTACACAAACTTCCTTCCTCTAAAGTGTTCACAGGTGTCCACCATAAGCAAGTCATGTCTCTCGACTAATCCATGCCCTTTACCTATTTCAGCAGCAATAGAAACAATATAATATATGGGTCTGCTTGCTGAATTATGTTTTTTCACAGAATATTAGATTTTTAACTCTCTGCTGAAGTAAATTTTACATACATTTTCTTTTTTTGCTTAAGCTGTTTTTTCAGTTTCCACTGGATTACCCACTGCTAGGCCAGCACTTTTCACACTGCCTCATATGCAGCCTGTCTTAACATACTCCTAATCTGCAGTATATAACAGGTTACTTAGTAGCACCCCTTATGGATTTAGGTCCAGATGAAAAATAACTTTGCATCTTTCAAAGAATGCTGAATTTATGCACAAGATGTCTGTAATTTTTACCTCATTGTAAGCATTTGCTTAATATTTCTCCTGTACTCCCAGGATCTTGGGCTGCAAATCTTTCATCCAGCTTTGAATAAATGCATTCAAAGACTGAGCAGCCTATGATGCATTCCTTTGTGCCAAGGAATCTTGCAGGAACACAGGTACCAAAATGTGGACATGCACATGGATGGGAACACCGGAATTCTTTTATCCAGGGGATGAAAAATGGCATTTGCAATTTATATGTGATACACTAGAAGATTTGCTTTAAATTCCTGAAGGGCTTTTCTTGCCTGGTATCCAGTAGAAACAAATACAAGGTACTATGCAGGTCAATTTTCCACAACTTCTGAACTTATGGCCTGATTTAACTGAAATCTGAATGGGATGGAGAATTTTTGCCAGTATGAAGTGCCAAATAAGAATTAACAATGAACTTCAGTTGAGAACATTCTGTTAGTGTGACTTACTGCTGTTTGGCCTAAGAAACAGCTTTGGCCTGGTGGCCAAATTCTGGCCTCAGTATGACCTGAGCAAAAGGCTTTTTAACCCCCCTGACATAAGTCCAGCCCTGGTCACACAGCAGCACTGAATGAAGCCTTGGCAACCCCTCTCAAAGCTGATTTCTCCAACCATGCCAGGGCACTACAACTGATTTCTCTGGTACAGTGCAGCCTGACTACCTCTCCTGAAGTCTTGCCTGCTCTTTCCTAGGCACTTTGCCTTTGCTAGGATGGAAAGCTATACAAGTGAACTATAGGTGCAATGCTGCTGGTATGATGGAAGGGGGAGAGACAATCACAGTTCTCGCAACTGATCAGTGCTAGCATAGCATGACAAGCAAAGGGGATTAGACATGAGAAGAGGGCCATCAGCAGAGCTCTTAAATCAGTGCTCGGCTCTGTGCTCAGAGTGACAACTTGTTTCTTTCTGTACTTCTCCATGCTTTCTGTACTTCTCCTGAGCCTCTTCGATGGAGGCTCTTTCTCTGTGCTTTCTTGTCAAGGAAAGGTTTTAGTGAAGAATTTGTAAGAGCAGTTCCAAACTCTCAGAGAATTAAGAAGGGCTGACAGAATTGTCCAGTGAATAAATAAGGGTACTATGCAATACGAAGACAAATCTCTGACCAGGATCTAGAAGAGGAAGACAAGCAGGCAAAGTAAGTGTAACATAGACCATATCCACTAAGTCAGCTCCACATGTTATGTAACATGGCACACAATCCTAACCCCAGCCTGGTCACACTCTTTTACCAAAGATCTGAAGCAGATTTTTTCTTTTTAAAGTACATCCCACCCCCATGACAGAAACTGTTATGTATGTAGTCACTGATGGGCTTAGGGTTCCTGCCCAAGTCAAATGGTGCAGCTGTAAAAGAAGCAAATAGTAGAAAGAAATTTATTTGCTTTAGCACTCTTAAAAGTACTTTAAAAGTCACTGTTGAACTAAAGAACTGCCATTTGGAAACTTAGACAGAGGTTTTAAAAAAAAGTCCTCTTCCAAAGACTTTTTTTTTTTTGCTAAAACTAGCTCTGCTCCCTCAGATCCATTAACTATTTCCAGTTGTACCCTGTGTTCTATTGAATAATTTGCTTACATGAACACTTACAGTCAGTGTGCATAAGAATTATTAACTACACTGTCTTGTAAAAAGTCAATAATGCCATACAGATAAAAGCAAAGAAAACAGGGTCTTCCTGGCTTCAGCCTAAGGTCTACACAGTATTATTTGAAAATACAACCATAAATAAGCATATAAAATATAACCATAAATAAAACCTTCTATTTGATGCCTGTACACTTAAGATCCCAGGACATTTACATTTTTCCAGCTGCACCATTTAAAACAGAATGCCATTGCCAAACATGACTGAGTGATGGTACAAAAGATCTTTTGTTATGCATGTAGGCGTAGAGGCACCTCTTATGTTCTTTGGCTGATCTGCCACTTTATAAGGATCTCTTCTTCCTACCAAGTGAACCAGACAATATGCTCCCATTAATAAAATGATTACTTGACTGACAGGATTGACACTTGCTCAGATTTTGACCTTAGCCTTACCTGTACTACATTCCTGATGTGAGATCGATGCATTTTTTTACAGCACATATAGTACCACTAGAATCTGGGTTGCATGGTTGCCTGCATGTAGTGACTGGAAGCCATGCTGACTGTTGCACTTGAGGCACAGAAACTGGTAGTATTTACAAATGTTCTGCATGGACAAGATTGGCCCAGCTGTCAGGCCCCTGCCAGGAGTGCTCTGAAGACAATTTTAGGACACTGAAGAACAGATCAAAACTGTTACAGGCACATGACAAGGTAAATCCGTGGTCGAGAATTAAAATGTGGAGGACGATAAATCCATGGCCAAAGCTGTTCAAAGCATCTTTCTACATCTAAACTGTTGGTGGAACATCATGTACCTGTGATTGGGCTCTTGGTTGCAAGCTCACAGAATTTCACTATCTGTTTCTTGCCTTCTCTTCCAATCTTTCTGTCATGGCTTCTAGACACAACTGCCTTCATTTACAAGCACTCAGAAGGTTATGTACTCATCATTTCTTCTGAGTGCTTGCAAGACTATGATTGTTCATTGTTTGCTGTCAGGTATTTTCAATGTCAAGCAGCAATCACTGTCCTGTCTGTGCCTGGCTTTCAACTGTTCCTCAGCTGGGATTTTTCCAGGAAGCTTGCCAGATCGACCTTCTTCATCTTCAGTCATTATAAACAACTACACTAAAGCACATTTACTGGCATCCTGGCACCAATGCCCATAGAAGCACCAAGCCTGAGGCTGCTATATTCCAGAGACTGTTGCCTGCTGGTGAGGAACCTTTCCAGTCTCTATCATGGTCTCCATTCCACACCCAAGTGCTGTCTCTTGGGAGCAACAATCACGCTGTGAATATGAAGAGCAGTGATGAGTACAGAGGGGTGTCTGCTGGTTGTCACAAAATCTGGTTGCTCCCTTCCTTGGAAAGGGCTGCTTCATGGACAATTCTTTGCTGAATCAAAGGCTACAGACCTATCTTAACATCTTTCCACTATGTCTTATTACTGAAGTAAAGTTTTTTCTAGTATGGAGGGAAATTCTTTTCAGATGCATAGGTAGCACTGTACAGCTTGCAAAACTGTTTTAAGATACTCACATTGCCCTTCTTATCCATGCCACTTTCAGCCTACTCTCATTCACCAACTTAATCTCTTGGGAAGGCAGAGGTAAGATAGCTTTAGCTGTCGACACCTTGCATTACAGCCAGATCTGCTACAGCTAGCACAGCTTCAGATACTACTCCTTAGCCTACAGCTATTGCTTCCCTCCCATGTCCAGCATCTGTTGCTTCTCTTCTGGCCTGAATTGATCCTGTCCAGGAATATAGTTGCATGCCCTGGAAAATATGTGCACACACAGACATTGGACCAAATATCTTATCTACAGAAAAGAGAGAACAAAAACCACAAGCAGGGAGTGTTTCCATTCCAGGTGATCTTCAGTCAAGTACTGAATCTCTGATAACACGTCAAGCTAACTTTATCGGACTTTATTGTAATGTACTGAATTAAATCTCCTGGGATAGGAAGACTTGTGGCTGACTCCTGTCAATAGGTCACAGCCCGTTTAGGAATAAAAATGTACCATGTAGGGTAACCATCAACAGAAATACTCTGTTGAAGAGAGCCTAGGATTAAGGATGGCTGGGAAATACCAATATACTAGAATAGCACTCATCCTCGCCCTGACATTCTCATTCAGCTAAGTGTGGTCTCCCTTTTGTTGTTTCTGGCAAACACAGCTACCACACACATCAAAAGCTGACATAATCTGGCTTATTTTCATAAGTATCTGAGAACAGCCTCTCTTTGAGCAGATTGGCCATAGTGGCTGGCTAACCACACCCACAGCAGCATAGCCTGCTGACATCCTCATTGGGGGCTTCTACTTGGAAAGACTGCTAACCTAGTTGCAAGTGCAGTCAAGAAGCAGGGACACAAAACTGGCATAAGGTGTTAGCAGAGGAAAGATGCAACTCACACCTGTAAAATTTTTCAGCAGGCTATTGGCCAACCTCACACCTGGAAGGTGGACTCCATGAAGGAGTCACCTAAATCCCGTTTCTCCATTGAAGGTTTTCTGTGTTACAATCTTAGAAAAGCAACAGTGCAGTGTAAGAAACCGCCCTGCTATGGCAGTATCTAGTACCTCTGCTGAGATAATGATCATATTACATACCACATATTCATCTGATAAAGATCCTTAGCTGTGTGCCAGACCATCTTTGCCCACTCTTGTAAGGGGGTTCCTGCAATCATACACTCTTGTCCGCAGTGTCCGCGTCCAGGATGCGGACCAATGGTAACACCATCACTGTTGTTCTTGATGAGTGTAAATATGTATGATAATTAAATTCCCCTTCTCAAGACTAAATGAAGTGAAAACAACTCTTGAAGTAAGTGACTACCATAAAGAATGTCTGTAGATAGTGTCCCAAGCAATTGCTTACCACTTTTCTAGAATCCATGATGCCATTTTAGGGATCGTAAAACTCCAGAACACACACAAGAGTCCATCTACCCTGGAAAGGACATTAGTGTCCAAAGTCAAGCTGCTCACTGCAAGCAAACAATAAACTTCTAAGGGTTTCCACAACAGTAACGAACAACAGTAATCTATGCCATTTCAAATTC
>NW_005054355.1:4765281-4792080 GCF_000277835.1 Geospiza fortis | reverse complement strand
AGAAGTACCTGTCCTGCTTTTAGCCAGAACAGGCTGTTAATGGATAAGGAAGCATGTAAGCTTAAGAGGAGAGCATCTACAAGATGAAGGTCAAAAGCTCTGGACAGAAAATGTCAGCAAGTTGGTTTTTTTTTTGGAGGGGAAACTTGTTGCCCTCCAAAGTGCCTCTTACAACACAAAAGGATCCCGTCTCCTTAGTTTTTCTAATTACTTTTGCAGCTATGAGGAATGAAATGAAGCCAGTTTAAACATCAGGTTTCTACAAAGACTTTGTTTGATCCAAACCCACCAACTGTCTACATAAGCTTCTCGTTCTGCTGAGTACTTAAGAAACCTCTGGACCTTAAAAGCAGATCCTAAGGGACTGTGAGCACTACTGAAATGTTACCTCAGACTATACAAAGGTCCGAATAGCCCTCATTAACATTCACCTTTCCAGAGGCTGAATTCACAGCAGCTTTCCTCAGGTCTAGTCAGTGCCAACCAAAAACCCTACTAGTCTTACCAGTCTAGGTATTTCAGGTTTAAGTACAAGATCGTTAATAACTAAGAAAGCAGTACACTCCTGGGTTATTAATAAACAACACTTCCCCCTCCTGAATTGAGTGGAAGCTAACAGTAATGTACTCATTCACACTAGAACTGGTTCTACCCTGCTCTTGCTCAACTTGCTCTCGAGTTCCATGATCATTACTGGTAAACTAAATTGGCTCCTGTTCACAAAATCTCCATAACCCAAAATAACCATGATAACTTGATAGTATTCAGGCTGATGAACACTGATTCTTCCTCCCTGGTGGTCCCCAAGCAAAACACAGCCTGTGCTTTTCACACACCTTGCTGACTAAAAACCTAAATCAGAGGTTTCTTCAAAGTCCAAAGACTACCACACCCATACTAAATATAACCCATATATTTTACCACTTCTCTATTTATTAGCATTAGTATTTTTCTGCATTTACTTCTCAGCTCTATGGTTTGTATAAGCAGGGTTGGAAAATCTGTTAGCTTTATAATTAAGGCACAGCTTCTGCACAGAAGCACAATCACAATGCCCAACATTTCAGTCAGTGCTGGCCCACACTTCATACAATTCAGTCACCCTATAATGGGAATGAGTCACCCAGCAGGAACAGGAGGATGCATTACAAAATCACAGAGCCAGGCAGCATCCAGCCTTTGCTGATGTCAGAGCTTGTCACAGTTAATCCATCCACACAGCCAACCAGTGTGGTACATGCGCATAAAGAAGGATGGGTATGAATCCCTGTAGCTTAGGAATAAACCGCTTCAAAAATGGAGAATTCATCAGCTGCTATTTACTGGAAATCACTGCCTCTTCTACAAGCCAGTCAAGAGGCTGTGCATTCAGCTGAATCTTTCTATCTTTTTAAAAACATAAAAATAGAATTGACTTTGATTTATACAGCATCTTAATAAGCATCTCTGCTCTTTGAAATCAGCAGTGTTTGAGCTTCACCTTGCAAAGCAACTCACAAAATCCTTGCTGTGATCTGGCTGAAATTCACAGGCACAGAATTGCAAGCAAACAATGGATGTTTTCAAGCTGATGCTAATCACGGCCTATGATTTTCCATTTCTTACTCAGCCTGCTTTTGTGAGCATAGCCTCAGTCCTTCTTTCAGCAGTCAGCGTGCTGTGTGTGGGGGGAAGAGAGAGGCAGACAAAGCATCAAGAGCTCCCTGTGCCGAGGTGAGTTAGCCTCGGAAAATATTGTTAAGACTGTTGTGTCTCTTCTCCCCCCCACACCCTCTTCCCCTTTAAAATAAATTCCAGATGTAAAAGGGGAAACAGGCAGTAGAAGCAATTTAGGCAAAGGTATATGCTGTTTTAGTATCTGACCTCTCTAGACATGTGAACGTAGCCAATCAGATCACCTAGGCATGGACAATTCAGTGTCGAAAGACCTTGTGATCCCTTGTTCAGGTTTGCTATGTCCACATTCATTTGCAAAGGGAGCTATTAAATAATAAGGTGAAATAGTAGAAAATGCTTTTCAGCTGTTTCTTCACTACAAATTTAAAAGGTTTGCAAGTGACTGAAAGGTTCAGTCACTGTGTGTGAGCTGACTTCTAGAGGATACCTTTCTGATCGAGTTTGATGTATGAAACTGATTGATCAGTAAAATATTCACTGTGGTTTGATGCTGCCCTCAGTGATCAAACTCCAAATAAAGTCACCTGTAAGCAAAAGTTTTGAAACGAGGTGACAGGGAGACTTAATCAATAACGAAGCCTAGAGATGCACGAGGAAGAGAAAACATGACCAAATGCTAAAACTAGCTTACTTTAAGCAAATAACTGCTTTTCGCACTGTCAGGGAAACTTGTCACTGAACTTTTCTTC
Organism: Geospiza fortis; assembly: GCF_000277835.1. NCBI lineage: Eukaryota > Metazoa > Chordata > Aves > Passeriformes > Thraupidae > Geospiza > Geospiza fortis. The sequence continues at coordinate 4,789,714 of NW_005054355.1, read as the reverse complement.
CCAAGCAGTGACAGAACAGCGCTCTGAATGCATCCAGCATTCTAATTCAAGTACACACAATACTGCATCTTCTGAAATAAGCTTCCATGGTACATCTTTGACTTCCTGTTTTCCTTTCACAGCTCTGCTGTTATCATCTCTTCATGATCACATCTTTATTTGCTGTTTATGCTCCATCTATTATTTCGCCTCCTAGCTGTACAAGAAAATACAGTCCAAAAGTATGTGATTTCAACTATATCATGGAAAATAGCTTATTTACTGTTGTGTAAATCGTAACATTGAGAGGGAATTATTGCCCTCCCTGCAACTAAATATGCAACCACAACCAAATTCAGTAGTGCTTTACCTAGTGTGCTCTTGCAAGCACTTTGCTTGCTTATGTACGTACTGTAACTGGACCTGAAATTTTGCATTAATGCACAATGTACTACTTTTACCCAGTATTTTAACTTTTTCCATTCTCAAAACCTTTTTCCACTTGTCAAGATGTGTACTAAGGAGCACATAAATGGACAAACAAACAGTCTAAGAAAAGAAAAACATGGAGGTAAATACTGAAGGTGTGAAGATTTGCAGCTAGATTTCTCAGCTGATGTACTTTTACAATCAAAACGACAGATAGCACACGGTGTCTGATGAAGTCCCGCAACTGCTGGATCCATTTTGCTTATCAGATGTAGTTTCAGGTGTGTCTTTCTCTATCAGTCCTTGATTTCCCACAGGCCACTTTATATCTAACTTGAATATGTCACTTGTTTGCAAAATGATACCAAGTTTATTTTATAACTTACTAGTGTTTAATAACTACTGATGGTGAAAAGGCACAATGAATATGCCTTCCATGTCTTGTTCTTAATCCTGAAGAATTTTTGTGATGAGTGGTTTCTGAGTACTTCAGAACTGACAACCAACCAGAGTAAGACAATCTGGAGAGTGCAGCTTTTTAAATGGCATGCCAGTGTCTGTTCTTCACTCCTGAATATAAAACATATTAAACCTCTTACAATTAAGCAGGTAAAACTAGCCAGTTGCATTTATAGATAGTTTTACATGAGACACAAACCTAAAAGTCTGTAAGTCTCTACAAACTGAGATAACTCTATTTTGAACCTGGGTTTGGCATTGCAATTTAGACTAGTGGTGTATTATTAAATACAGTATGGATAGGTCTTACATTCTATGATCTTCATGTTAATGTATTACACTTTTTCCTCCATTCCTCCCCCATCCTGAAAAACTTCCACTAATAGAAAAAATATCTCCCCTTTCAATATAAAGATGCACTACATTCTGTGTTTATGAAACATGAAAATTTACTTCACAATGTAGTAAGAAATCATCTATTTTCTTTGCACCCAGAAATTGCTTTTCAATATCCAGTTAAGATTACATACAATTTCAATGAATGGGCGAACAAGCTTCAGAAGTCCAGACAGACTATCCTTGCTACATTAAATCTGCCTCTATGATATACAAATATCAGTAGTAATATTCATCTTCATCAGTAGGCAGGCTCTAGTGCTACAATTCTGGCTGTCTGGGGATGAAACAAGAGTTTTTCTTAGAAGGCAGGAAAGCCCAGACATTTTACACTCAATGTCAGCTGATGTATGTAAATTCTTCCTATATATAGATAAGATTTATCAGCTAAACCCCCTTCATGATTTATTTCAATAAAAATGCTTTTTCAAAGGACAAATCTCAGTTAGTGACCATTGACAACTAAGCACTAAGTGTAAGGACAGTTCCACATACTTCGTAATCTCATTTAACACATTGAAAGTATTTTTTAATCTAATTGAAGTTAGTATATAAAACCCCTGAAAACCCCAGTTAAAAAGACTGTAAAAAGCTTTATCAGGACTGCAATTCTATTTGAACTCCACATAGTGTAACCAGCTGTATTACAGCAGAATAACAGAGATGAGTAAGAAGAGGTTACCGGCTTCTGTAATGTAATGATTTAAAGTTTATCTTTTATCTGTGATTACACTCTACAGGACAAAGATTTTTCAAGTGCTACTGTTTATTTATATTATCTCACTGCAAGCATTATGAGAGCAATACCCAATTGGAAAGGCCTGCACTATATTATGATACAATTTCTAATCTATTCTTACAGAAAGCTGTGATCCTGAGGTACTGTGCTACTGGGTGCTGATACAACAACGGTTGTGAACTACTGCGGCTACTTTGTACCTTTGGTAAGTGCTAATCCATTGGCTGTGTGTTTGTAGTGGAAAACAGAAAGGGGCCTGCATGCTGAATGACAGCCTTCCTCAATTTTGAATATACAAATCTGCATTGAATCTTGCAGATCTCAGTTTCTCCTCAAAACTGTACAACAGGAACTACAGATTTTTTCATTAAAAAAAAAAATCAGTAACATGACTCTCTGCATATATACACCATTTTCAGCTGCACCAGGCACTCATCACAGCTAGAGAAGGAATGTGGAGTGCAGTGCATAGTGGATTGGAAGGGAGTGGATGCTTACTTTCAGTGTGCCCATCTTTCCTATTAAAATGCAACCAAATGTGGGGTTTTTAGGCACATCACCTGCTTGCTACAATATAAAGGTAAATTACAGAGTAATTGAGGCTTGAGAGCATTTTAAACAATGCAGGCATTAGGCTTAAGAGTTTTTTTAATTCACTGAATTTCTGAACTTCCAACACTTGCACAGAAGGAAAACATGGCTATTACATTTGGACTATGTACTTTTGAAGATTTTATATTATTGACCGTGACCCAGTAAACAAACACTTTTAACTATGATTCTGAGATTAACTGTCTGTATGTGACTCATTTAGCACTAATTTTTTTAACAGTTAGGTTACTAGATATGAACTGTACGTAGCAATGCCATGATTTTTTCTGAGATCATCTGAAAATCCTCAAGAAAATGGGTCCAAAATGTCAAATATATTTTATGTTTTTCCATCATTTATTTCATAAATACTTTTGTTCAATTCTGCTTATAACCCTTCACCGTTTTTAAACCAATTGAAACTGTGCATCTGTTCATAAAGATAAATAGTAAGTCATACAAACAAAAATCACCTGTAGACACAAAATTAATGACCAATGATCATCATTCTTTTCTACTGTAGTCTCTATTCTTAGAGATAGGTGCTTCACTGTAGTACCACTTTTGGCTGTTTTTGTCAGTTACCACTGTTTCACTACTCAGCAGCTGACAAGGAAAGACAGCACTTTTAGAACTGAGTGTTAGTGTCAGCAGAATTCAACCAGGATGCCATGAGCAGCCCACTCAGAATTACTGCTGGACTGAAGCCTTGATTAATGACTTCATGTAATGCAGTGTGAACTCGCATCTCCATAATCCATTAATGAACCCTCTGCTGTCAGTATTTTTGTACAGTAAGTAAAACTGTTCATCATAAAACACAGTTCTGTCAAAACTATGTAATTTTCAAAATTTCTACAGACAGAATGAGAGATTGCTTCATTTTGTCCGTTTTTTCCCATGTGGAACTGTCCTGTCCAGAGACATTAGCCTCACTGGCACTATGCTGTACCAAAAAAATGTTCAGAATTATTATTTGAAGTTTCTTTCTTTTAGATTTAAAAAAGTGCTATTTTTAGGCTAGCTTGAGGCAAAACAAAGTTTAGCCAACTTCATATGGAAGGGGTCAAGTGATAATGATACAATAATATCCTCCTTTCTCTTAGGAGCCTGATATTGGGAAAAGCGCTGTTGGAGAGAAATGTAGAGGGGTCTCTGTCAAAAAAAATGTGAAATGGGCAAACCCCAATTATTCTGCAAATTACAAGATTGCAAATACCAGAAGTAACAGCGTTTCCAAATATTGGACAGGAGTTGAAAAGGAGAAAAAGTTTACTTAGGTACTGAAGCAGAAGGCACATGTGTTTTAGGAGGTCACTAGACAAGACAACTCTTGGTTCTAAGAATTAGATAATAAAATGGATGGAAGGATGAATATGGGAGACTTTAGTTTAAGTCACTTTATTTTTAATGAAGAAATACCTCAAGGCTAAAATTGAATTAATAGGAGCAGTGAAATCTTCTATTCTGTAGAGCACAAAACCAAAGAAACACACTATCTTTGTGACCAGTGTGCAAAATTTGTTATGCAGATAAGGTGTACTACTGCATCCCCTTTTTTCTAAGAGGTACTTTGGCAAAGGGGTTAAGTGATAGGAGCGGTTGACCTTCCATAACAAAGAAGCAAGCAACAGGATTTTGGTAAGAGTGAAATTACCTTCTTAAAATTTTGGATTTAGAACATCACAACTACTACCACCAAGTCTAAGCTCCTGGTAATAGCCAGTAATTTTAAGAATCCATGACCAGTTTAACATCACAGAAGTTCTATTTCTACTCCTCCCTTGCCAAAGTTTTGACTTTTAATTTACATATTTTTTATGTTTCCTTCTTACTTCTAAAGAGCAGCAAGGAACTTTTTGCACAGGGATAAAAGACAGTGTTGAAACCCAGCCCTCTCTGGTCATGACTGTGTGCCAACAACACAGTCTTTTTGTGACCTTTCAACTCCCATCTCAGATACTTACTGTATGCCAGCTCATGTTCTTCCTTGGCTGAGAAACAGACACATCTGCTCTTCCCTTAGCTTGAAGGCCAGCTGAATACAGTCCCTACAGGTCATGGCCTTGTGCCCAACCTGTTAATCCGCACTGCTTAGTAACCATTAAACATTACCTATAACCTTTGCCAAGGGGGGGGAGATGGATGTTAATTTATCACTTGGATAGGTCTGCACTTATACAAAGATTTAAGATAACTGAGAGGGAACTTGGTAATTTATATACCTCAAAAGAATGAGGTAGACTTTCAACAGAAGTCTATCTTTGTCCTTCTGATCTGCCTACATTATGAAGTCTTTGGTTTACACAGAAGCAAAAAGTACTGTGATCTGAATGTGCTGACATGTAGAAAAAGAACTCTGACCCCCAGTTCTCCCATCCTATGCATTGAGCAGAACAGGACTTACTCCAGCCTGCAAAGGACACAAATCTCAATCAAGACAGAAGTTCTATTCATACACCTTGAACATGTAAAATCAAAAGCTAATGCTACATGAGGATGCATAAACCAGATTAAATCTCAGAAGGGAAGCAGCTTCAAAGGTCAGAGATGTGCTAGCTTGAACTCAGCACAATTTTTGGATCAGTGCTAGTTAATTAATAATCTTATGCATTATTTAAACTCAAATCCTCAGCTAGCGATACATATATATCCAGCTTTACAAAGTGATACAAGTGACAACACACTACCAAACACCAAGCTCAAGATTCCATAAATACCCATTCCTACCCTGAGGAATATTTAGCTAATAATTATCCTTTATGCAAAGAGAGCGATGTCTGGCTGAAGACTTCCATTCATTCCAACGTGCAAAAACAGAGCTGGTACATTCCCGTCAAAAAGTTATCCAGGTAAGAGATTTGTCTCCCTTCCAGTGCCTCTGAATTCAGGTTAACTTGTTCTTTGCCTGTTTTCAAAGGTGAAAAACTACCTCTTTTCACTTACTTTGCTTGCGCTGTCAGATTTTTTTTGTTTATTATTATGTTGTTGTTCATAAATATTGCTTATAAGGTTGACACTGGACAAAAGTTTGTAAAACATTTGGTCAACTGTAAATGGCACAGCAATTATCTTTCCTGCAACCCTCATCCAAGAGTTCAACTATTTGGTTAGTTTTTATTTCTACTTAAGAAAATGGCATATACTAGGCTTATCTTTGCTTCTCAAAGTACTACATTGATATTGAAACTGAGAGCATTTTTTCAGTGCTTCAGTACAAAAAGTGTTTCCAAAATAATGTCCTTATTGCCTGTAGTAAACACAAGATGCCACAAAAAAACAACAGGAAAAACCATGAGAATGGACTACCAATTTGGTTTTCTCTGCGACAGCCTAGTAAGGCTAAACAATATCCAGCAAAACCACAGGGCAGAACACAGAGCTTAGTATTTAACTTCATGAATGATGACCAGGGTCTTGTAAAGCTATCTTGAAAGACTTCTTTTATTTTAAATAACAGACTTTCACTTTGAAACAGCTACTTTCCCAGAAGTAAGAAATCTGATTTTTAGGAATGTTTTTTGAATCCACAGGAAATGCCTTTTTAGTGGTCATTCCAGAAGAATAATGCTGTCTTACTTCAAAAGCATGTCAATAGTTAGATCAGCAATTTCTTGAATCCTTCCACAAAAACTGTCTCTGCAGAACAAGTGAAACTACTTGACCATGTATCTGCATGAATGATTATTCCCAGAGATGATCTTGATGGGACAGCCATCACAACAGGTGCTGGCCAACTGCATGAGTTCCACTGTAGCCTTCTCATCTGCTCTGGGATTGTTACCTGTCAGCGGCTGTCACCTTACTCACTGGGATATGGAACTGAGAATTCTTGGGAAAACAAGACTTGAATCACAGCTGCTGGTCAATGCAGACACTTAACAAAGAGCCTAACTTGCCTGGAAAGTCCTAAATCAATTTACAGTTGAAAACAGAAATTGTGAATTGGAGATTTTAATTAGAAATACACAAATCTGAAAGATTCTCAGAATAAATCTCCCCTTAGTATGGCAGTTTAATTTGTAGAGGACATGATCTGGCTTTCCTGACATGTAGAGACCACTAAGCTGGAATGCTATTTCCTCCTTCACGTTTAAATTAGTGTAACATTGAAACTCAAGACAAAAATGCTTTGAAGTAATAATATTTTACCCCTATATAGTGAAAAAACTAACTAAACCTAACAAGTTTCATATGATTCTCCTACAAGGCTCTGTGCCTGTAGTCTGACAGCTTGCTGGGTCAGAGTATAAATAAATGGTTTTCATTGCTGGCACCATAAGTCTGCTTAAGTCTGCTTCCAAGTACATCTTAGTTCTAAAGATGAAAATACAATAGCTTATGTAAGACAGAGAGAAACATTCCTCTCACTTGTTCTGTTTTAGTACCTGATGACTTCTAAAACTTTAAGGTTATGTTGACATATCTAAGCAACCCTGCAGAACAAAAGATTAATAAATCAAAGCAATAGGTGCTAAAGCAGTATTGTCTTCTATTATAGGCAGCTCAGGAGACTTTATTTCAGACTAGTCAGTTCTCACAAACTAAATGTATTCCTCACATCTGTTCAAGTATGTCCAAAGCACCAATTGCTGGCTTAGGTTTTTATGCCACCATAAAGTGTCAAAGTGCACTGGGGCATAGTTTCTAGGTGCCGTCCTCTGAAAAAAAATCCAGTTTGCAAGAATAACACACCCCTGTACATTAAATTTACACACCATAAATGAGCCTAACCAAGGAGCTTCTTCAAAATCGTGTCATTGCTCAAAATCAGAACAGTAATGCAATCATAGCCATTAGAGCCAAGAAAGGTTTCTATGAGACAGAAAAGGTTTCTGATATGAAAGATGAACATTCGCAACTTAACACCCGTGTTTCCAATCAAATGTTTGACTGACTGATGTCTCTCATGTTTTTCAGTGAGTTATGCAACAAACAAATACAAAACCCACCCTAACCACATCCATTTTTAGTGGATTTTTCATAGTTCAAACATGGAGAAAACAGCAAACATCACTTGGCTTAAACTCTTTAAATGGCTCTATCCCAACTTACACTTGGAATCACTATTTCAGTAAGTGAGCAATTATAATATAGAGCTGTGATACCATCTGACTTCAGTTCCAAATAAAGCATTTAAAGCATCTCAGCATAGGGAGACAGGCTCACTGTCGCTACTCCTTCCTAGGCTTTATAGAGATATAGCTTCAGATTTTTTGGTGGACAATCCAGGATGAGGAGGCAAAAGGATGCAAAAGAATTAAGTTTTTAGGGGTTGTGCTGTTTCACAAAGAACAAGTTACCCATTTAGAACGGTTATACATGTAGCAGGAGAAACTGCCTGCCAAAGAAGCTGCAAAGAGAAATCCCACATGAACATCCTGTGACAATTGTTTCTTCCCCTGCAGAGAGATTTTGTCAGGTCACAGGCATGATGAAAAGACAGGAAGAAAGGCGGGACTAAGGCCAGTTGGAAAGTTAGCAGTTTGTTTGGCTTAAATGGTTCTTTCCCTTGTTTTTATTTTTCACAAAATAATTTGAGTCAACGCATTTAACCTGAAAGAATGAGTGGTTCAGAGAAGGCTCTGCTTAATTGCTTTTTGCTCATATGGTCAAGGGAAACTTGAAAAAACTTCACTGTGAAGATTCCAAACATAAAGTACAATTTAAAATAACCGAGACTACTTTCTGTTGTAATTATATGAATGTTACACATATACATGAATGTGCACACAAGTCAACTTTCACTTGTTTAAACAGTTGTTCCAACACCGAAGTCAAGTGCAAGAAACTAACGTTTTATGCTATGTGCTGCTTCATCTGTGAGCCCTGTTAAGTATAGCTGTTCCAGCAAATGATGACTTGAATAAAATGCAAACATTATGTTCTGTGGAGCTCTGGAGGAAGAAAAGGAGGAATACTGGGTTTCCATTTCTTAGTGTGGCCTAAACTGAAAATGGGTCATTTGATGAACCAGTAAAGGAATTCACCTACTGACCCCCCTTGGGCTCCTGCACACTGCTGAAGTATTACCACTTTGGAAGAATGGCGCTGGATCTCAGTGCCCGAATCAGAAGGCTGGAGTCTGTCATGTGCACAACAGCAGACAGATCTCCTGCTCTCCATTCTGTCTTTGGAGATGGCAAGAACATTGGAATCTGCAAGCTCCGCTAGGCTGCATAAGTGTACAGGGTATAGCACACATCTGCAGTGGAATCACGCTTCCTTCAAGTGCAGCAATGAGTTACAGGCATCATAGCCTGACAATTATTGGATTACACAGCTGAAAAATGGGTTGCTGATAACAATGCCCCTGCCCTTATTTGGTGTGGCTTTGCTGCATTCTAAAAGCCACAAGGAAACTTTAAACATTAACAGCTTCTGGATACCAATCTAGGTTGAGAGCTGACTGCTTAACAGCTACCACGTTCATTTGACATTGAATCTGAAAGCATAATAACTGAAAACAGAATAAACAGTTACTTACAGGAAGGAAGCCTTTATTTTCAGAAAAAAAAAATTGAAGAAAATTACTTACTGTCAGCTTGAACACAGAGGATACATAGTTTACTGTAATATCTTTTTTTTTTTTTTTTTTTTTTTTTGCAGGTGGAGGAGGCTTGGGTTTTTTTTACAAAAAGCCAAGCACAAGATCTCTTAATAGATTTCCAAAGAAATTGTGCTCAAATCATCTTATTTAATAAAAATCAAAAAATCACTATTATCCCTCAGGGAGCTACTCAAGCAATACACACCTCTGAATTGTAAAGGGTTTTTTTTTGTAAATATCAAATTACTTCCAGGTAAATTGTATGAGATTAGAGAAAGGCAGACAGCAACTATGTAATTAAATATATGAGCCTAGTGTACAGAAGCTGATGCAATCTTTTTTATGTAGCCTATAAAAAGCACTCATTGGATATTTAACTGCCCACTAGCTTTTAAGTATGTCAAGCAAGGGCACAATACTTATTTCCTGACTGGCTGAATTCACTTGGCTGTAAGAAGTGAGTGGCATTTAAATAAGTACTTGCTGTCCTGAAGCACAACCGTGTCATTCTCCAAACTAATTTAGGTAAGACAGGAAGTATTGGGATTTTGCCTTTTAAAATTCAGTGTCTTTATTACACTTGCTAGCATTCTGTATCTGGTAAACTTTATTCATATGCTCTTAAGTACTTCACCTGGTGTTGCAATTTCATTTATCTTTTCTGTCACCTTTGCATTCAAACAAAGACTAGATCAAACCTATTTTCCTGTCCAAGCAGATCTTGGCTAGCATAACTGTGCAGTACATTAAGGTCTAAAGTAAACTTAGCATTGATAAAGAACGGACATGGATCTTTATAAATAATTATATTAAATTGTAATTAGTGTTCCCTTATGATGGAAATAAACTTATAAATAAATGTATACAATGGGAGCTAAAATGGGTTTAATTAGGATGGATAAAACTCTACTAATTTTTAAACATATGTTTAGACTGCTATGTAGGTTCTTTTCAACTTGGACAATCAGTCCACACATTTCCAGCAAGAATCTCTACTCTGCCTTTTACCAAGTTATAAATTACCTATAACACCTGAAAATCCTGCTTTGAATTGTTATTAAACTTTGCATAGCCTTAGAAATCATGCTGTATCATTTATCTATATGCTGTATCATAATACCTGGGAACTTGTTTAAAATTTCTGCTCTAGTTACATATATATAATAATCTTCTTAGTATTTTCAATCTGGTGGCAAAACATAATTATTAAAGTCTTGAAAAGTATTTCTAAGTAGGATAGACAAAAGACTTTCTAATAAGCCACTCTCAGTTAGGACTGCTCCAGACAAAAGCTTACAGCCTATTGCTAATCTGTTCTTTTGCTTTTCTATTATGTTTCCAGTTGGACTCATTAATGCTTTTTCTAAATTCAGAATTCTATATCTTAACAGGCTATTACCTAACATCAACAAATCATAATGTTCTTCTTAACAACAAAAAACCCCATTAAATTTACTGAGAATTCTGTCAGTAGCATCTAAACTATGTATTAATTGTTTAAACCACTAAAATGTACCAACAGAATACTGTGCCAATAAGTTTACTTCAAGTTTTATGAAACTGATGGGTACAGAGTCTGTCTCTAAACATCAAAAGAGGAAAGAAACAGCTTTCACTTGTAAGTGAAGACAAGCTTTGACTCTATGGTAATGTCACTCCTGGCACCAAATAGCTCTGATGCAGAGATCCTGGCTGTCAATGACACTGGGAGAGGCTGAGCATAGAGAAGGTCTGTTTTCCTTAAAATTCTGCATACTGCTGTATTGGGACATACTATCTTCATCTAGATCAGTACAAGGCACTCCTTATTTCCCACTACTCTCATATGGGCATCCTCACACGGAAGTCTCTTCTTTCTCCCTACTGCTAACCAGAAAAGATTGGCATAGCCTGTTTAACATTTTCCATCTGTGTGTTCCTATTTTATTTTTCTAGCTATGTAAGTTAGGACACTTGCATGTTTTGCCTCTTAGTCATGTTCCCACCTACCCCAAAATTACTTATCAATGCACTAAGCTAATTTCAATTTAATTTGACAATTGAGTAAAAATGCAGAAGTCAAGTTTGATGAAAACAGTTGTGTCCATTGAGGCAAGAGACATCAAAAGCCCCCCATCAGGGGAATACAAATCATCCCAGCCATCACATACTAGAAAACAATCAGGAGAACCATAGGAAACACTGATGTGTTTGTTCTGCTGTACACATAATTATTTGTTGTATCTCATTACTAGTATAGTTACCAAAGCTGGGTAACTATGGGTTTAAACCTGAAAATAATAACACGTAGCACTCTTCCAACATGGTAACGTCATGGTGCTTGCTCTGTATGTTACCAGTGTGGTGGTATTTGTGAGGAGGCATTTATTACCAGGAGCTGCACATCGAAACAATATACAATTCAACAAGTTAATGTTATGTAGCAGCTACAACGAGTCTGTCAATTGTTTATGTACATATCTTTTGTGTTAGACTAAACTGCTGCTCTCCAGAAAACTTTGTTTTACAGGTCCTACCAAGAACATTTTTCTCTTCTGCACTGATGACAACTGCAGCGACAGATCATACCCCATGAGAGTTACTAATCAATGATTACAAGATGTACTCACTGTACAAAAACACTATGACCCACCTCACTAGCACATGTTTATTTCACACCATCAAGTCCTACTTCTGGTCACAAAGACCTTTATGATAGAACATTTAAAACAGATGATGGAAATCTTTCTCATAACAAAAAATGGCTAATTTAACTCCATTTTTCTTTATTAGAACAAACTGGATTCAATTCAAAGTACTCCTTAATGTGTGCAAGAAAGGGCAGATTTATTTCTTAGCCTTATGTGTCACCTGTGAGAGTGTTTTTGTTGGGATGATGCTTCCTTAAAAGCAAAATCAGGGGACAAACTTTTAGTGTTAAGTGACTGTGTTAAAAACCTTCACACATTGCAACCTGACAGAGGTTTTCTTCACTTAGCAGGAACACATTAAATGAAGTAAGCACTGGGAAAATGGAAAGACAACTTGAGGCTACCAGAATGGAAAACAACACCTCATCCTGCTTTCTCATGGAAAGAAAGACTCGTGTCAAGATTAACAGGAAAGAAACCATGGTAGCTAAGCTGAGAAAGAGCTGCTCTTGCACACCACAAAAGCTGAAGAACTTTCTTATGGACTTCTTTCCTGTTTTGCGATGGCTTCCCAAGTACCGATGCAGAGAGTACATTTGGGGGGATATTATGTCTGGATTAGTGATTGGGATAATTTTAGTGCCTCAAGCAATTGCATACTCACTGCTGGCAGGTCTGAAGCCCATTTATAGCCTTTACACATCCTTCTTTGCCAACATCATCTATTTCTTAATGGGCACATCCCGTCACGTCTCAGTTGGCATTTTCAGCTTGATAAGCTTAATGGTGGGACAAGTTGTGGACCGAGAACTTGTCTTGGCTGGGTTTGACTTAAATGATGATGCCCCACCAGCCTCAGGTGACGGCTCTCTGCAGAATGACAACAGCCTTGACATTCATGGCTGGAGTGTATCAGGTAAGTGGTTGCTGACACCCAGAGGCAAGGTATGAACTTCCTAGTTTTTTTCATGACCTAAGCTTTGGCTTGACTGTCTTTCAATGAGATACATCATCAGTTCATTCAAATGTACCTTGGGCTGTTTTCTCCAGGAAGCCTAATGGTAGGCAACTCAGAGACAGCATGAGGGAGGCAGTTTTCTTAGTTGCTAGCAAACACAGGTAAAACAAGAGTCTTCTGAAGACCATCAACATTGTTTTGATACTCTTCTGCTTCTTGGCCTTTCTTGGCCTTGTTGCTTTCATGGGACAGTGAGGCCCAGTACAGATATAGGAAATTCCCAGGTAGCTGTGTACTTAAAAATGAAGAAATCACTTTTTCTCTAGATATTTTAATAGCGGTGTATACCTACTCAACTACTTCTACAGGTTCAGAATGAGCAGCTCAGTTTTTCAGTAGGGGGTGCTGTGTTCCACCAAACTGGTGTCCAAAAGATAATTCAAAGAAAGGACAAGAGGAGAAATACACTGACTAACCCACTTTTCAGACAATGGCTGTGCTGGACTCCTTGACACTTGTCAACAAGGATATCAAGAGAGCACAGAAGGAAGCATCATGAACATACTTCATGATTAACTCTGTGTGTGTATGTATGTATCTATGTATATATATGATTGCAGAAAGAACTAGCTATCTTCCAGCTGTAGTAAGAAATTTCAGGCCACATATATGAACAAAAAAATGCCCCTGTGAAGCTGTACTTTCCAAAACCATCTAAGAAGAATCAACTAGTTAAGGACAGAATCGTGGAGTTTATGAGCTGTTCTGACACTTCTGATCTTAGGCATGCAACAAGGGCCATCTGCACTCCATTTTCCCTTCTGTCCAAAGGGCTAAAATTAAAAGCTGTTTAATGCAAAAGCTAAAGTAGGGATCTGATTTGTTGTCAATCAAGTTTTTTTTACAAGGAAAAGGCCATACGTGTTAATTTTATTTGCTTTAAGACAGAAAAAAGGAAAATTGGCTTTGGTATAACAGAAATATTTTGGACCCACTGTTCTTTTGCATGGGGAATATAAATCAGGCAAGCCACTTCAGTGGAATCATTTCAGACAAATGTTTGATTGACCACCCTGTCTCAAACTCCTCATTCACCTTTTGGGTTTGCAGCACTCCACAACAGTAAAAGGAATCACATTTTAAAAGCAGACTGGAAACAAAAAAGGGTAATTCCTGTTTCAAGAATGAAATAGCCAAACACTATTGGCCTCCAGCTATCTCTCCCCCATCTGTACCTAATTATTTGCAGCAATGGTTACAGCTCACGGTTTGGTTTTTTTTCTTCTTCTGTTTCCTCAGGTTCTAATGGGGATCTTCCGTCTAGGTTTCGTATCTATGTACCTATCTGAGTCCGTACTAGATGGCTTTGCAACTGGTGCTTCCTTAACCATTTTAACAGCTCAAGTGAAGTATCTCATTGGAATAAAAATTCCACGCAGCCAAGGGCATGGGATGCTCGTTATTACCTGGATTAACATTTTCCGGAACATTTCTCAGGCCAACCTTTGTGATGTCATCACAAGTGCCATTTGTATTGTGGTGCTGGTCACTGCTAAGGAAATCGGAGATCGGTATAAGCATAAACTGAAATTTCCTCTTCCCACGGAGCTGGTAGTTATTGTTGTGGCAACACTGGTGTCACACTATGGTAAGTTAAATGAAGTGTATGCATCCAGTGTTTCTGGAGCTATTCCAACAGGATTTATCCCTCCAAAGGTACCAGAGTTCAACTTAATGCTCAGAGTTGCTCTAGATGCTTTGCCTCTTGCCATAGTCAGCTTTGTCTTCACTGTATCCCTTTCTGAAATGTTTGCAAAGAAATATGCTTACACCATCCGAGCCAATCAGGAAATGTTTGCTGTGGGGTTCTGCAACATCATTCCTTCCTTCTTCCACTCTTTTGCAACCAGTGCAGCTTTGGCAAAAACACTTGTCAAAACATCTACAGGCTGCCAAACTCAAATCTCTGGAGTAATTAGTGCAATGGTGGTTTTGCTGGTGCTGCTCTTCCTGGCACCTCTCTTCTACTCCTTGCAGAAGTGTGTCTTGGCTTGTATTATCATTGTGAGCCTTCGGGGAGCCCTGAGGAAGTTCCGAGATGTGCCAGCACGGTACTATGTGAATAAGGTGGACACACTTGTTTGGGTAGTTACCATGTCTGCCTCTGCCTTGGTCAGCACAGAAATAGGGCTGTTGGTTGGCATTGTTTTCTCCATGTTATGCATCATTGTTCGGACCCAGCGGCCACGGACAGCCCTGCTTGGTCAGATTCAAGACACAAGCTTTTATGAGGATGACTTAGAATATGAAAATCTCTCTACTGTTCCAAAGGTCAAAATATTTCGCTTTGAGGCCCCACTTTACTATGCAAATAGAAACTACTTCCTAAAGTCTCTGTACAGATTGACCAATTTAGATCCTAACCTAGAAGCTGCTCGAAGGAAGAAATACGAGAAGAAGGAAAAGCGGCATCTGAAAAAGGGAAATCACAAAACTGCTAATGGACTGGGTATTGGAGAAACCACTTTGCAACTAGTTCCTAAGCAAATTGATTTCCAAGCCCTTGTTGTTGATTGCTCTTCCATCTCATTTTTGGACACCACTGGAGTTAATACCTTGAAGGAAATCCTGAAAGACTACAAGAATTTAAACATTTCTGTTCTCCTGGCTTGCTGCAATCCCTCAGTGATAGACTCTCTGAAAAGAGGGGGTTACTTCGGAAAGGATTTTGGATGTATGCAGGAAATGCTGTTCTACAGTATACATAATGCCGTGCTGTTTGCAAAAGACCAAAAGCTTCCAGCAGACTGCTCAGTTTAACCCTATGTCTTCCTTGATGATTCGCCACAAAGTGACAGATAGAGAGGGGTAGTTTGTAACTATCAGACACACAGTTGGCTGCATAAAGCCATTCCCCCCAAAGAGTTCCACTTTATGTCATATGCTACAAAGGGCAGTCACTGGGGACGCAGTCCAGGACAAGCATGGAAAGGTTAGACCACCACCTTCACTTTAAAATCCAGAAAATGGTTGAGATTGACTTGCATCATACCATGATCCTTTGTGACCCAACATGGATGTCAGGGGACTTTTGTGGTGGAAGGCCTGCCCAGTGCTGCTCTCCCAGTGATTAAATGGCTGGTTTGTGTTAAGAAGGCTAAGCCACCTCCATCAAAATGCAATCAATACAGCATTCTGGATACATCATTGTTTAAACTGTGGCTTGCAAGGCCCTACTCCTTCCAGTCATTCCAGGTGTACTCCTAGACAAGTCCCCACTGTTTGCATAAAAAAAATGTATAAAATATTGTGGCATGTAGAATATCTCTCCTCCTTGATCACACACGCTTAATAGCATAATCTGCCACAGGAGAAGAAACTATGATCCATCACAGGTTCCTCTCAAAATGACCATTTTCAAAAACTGTTGGCTTTGGAGTTACAGGAGTCATCTGTTCTATTGGATTAAATCTGTCATAATTAGTTACTAAAGGCTGTGATACCCCTAATCATGCTGGAAGAAATATGACTCTGATGCGCAAATTTGTAACTAGTAAAAGGATAAACAGCATTAAGAAAAATGAATGGCTTTAACTGGCAGCTACCTAGCTAGTCGTACCATCCTGTAAAATAAGTTGCCTCTGGTGGGCAGATGCAACTATAATTCAGGGATACAAAAGGACCATCAAACATAAAACCTCACAGTTGTGATGCAGCACGTCCCTATCTTCCTACAAATGCCTGCCTGGATTCAAAGAAAAACAGGAGAAAATAAGGGTAGGGTGGGAAGGTAAATCTGCAAGTTTTCTTGAAGGGGATTGATGGATCAGTCAGAACTGCCTGGCTGGTCTTCTCTGATGCAATGCTAATGAAGTATTACAAGTAACATACATGGGTCAAGTAAACAGAGTAATGCTTTGCAACTTGTGTATCCCTCTATGTTGAAAAACTTTCACCACTGTTTTTACATATTACAGATGTTGTGGGGGTTTTGTTTGCTTGGTGTTTTTTTCCTATCATATTAATCTTTGACTTGAGGTCTACTAGATCATGTTTTCTGAGGCTGGTTACTTTCTATAATAATTTGCATTGACTGCTGTTCATTATGCTTTAGTCATCAGTTGTATTGTTGTATATACAGGCTCTCTCTTCACAAATAAGAACAGATTTGGATTTCCATTGTAAGACAGCATGCAGTGTTCTGGCCCATGGCATGGGCAGAATATTCTGTTTCATATTCAAGTTTATAATTACCTGCACAAAAGGTAAGACAGCTGTGCTCACTCTCTCTCCTTTTACATGTCAGGCTCACACACCACCAAGCATGGAAGGAAATTCTATCACAGCTGTGCCTCTCAAAACTAACAGACTCTAGAAATAGGTTCCATATATACAGAAACCATTTCTTTGCCATCCCATTTAAAAAAAAAAAAAGTCAAGTCAACACATCATATGACTTACTTCAATTGTTTAGGTCACTGAATGAAAGAAAAGTCAAACTGAGGTTCTCTAGGTGCTCCAGAGCCTGTCTGGCTCTCAGAAACAAGTATTTTCTTAGAGGAAAAGCAGTGCACTTCCAAAAGACCAAAAATATCTTCACAAGGACTATGACTAGCATAGTATCAAGTTATTCAATGCTGGTGCTTTCACACACTCATTGCGTAGGAAGCCTATCAGCTGCACGCTGTTAGTACTGCTAAAGCTGCAAAACCTCACAGAAACATCTGACACGAGATTAAAGGACTGACCATCAGCAATATTTTCCTGTCATAAAACAATCCACATTGTTATTTAAATAGCTGACTTGGTATGATTAGCTTCTTTCTGTTCTAAAAGGAAGTGAGCAGGGCCCAAGGACAAAAACTGCTTATTATCTGCTCTTGTTTGTAACCATTCTTTGATCAGGGAATACGTCTTTTAAGGTCCTGTTTGGGCCTAACAAGGCAAATGGGTTGATAAGAATTATCAACAGACAGTATCAATATAGACACTCTTAGGACACTGTGCTGTCCTAACAAGCTGTCATTGGAAGTCAAATAAAACATCCTACCAACCTACACTTTTTCTAGCTTTATGGATCCAGCTACCAACATGGAACACAAAGAAAAAAAAAATGCAAATATACCCTTAACTCTAGATTAATCTCATTTTAAAAGAACAAAAAAAAAAAAAAAAAAAAAGAAATTCCAGGGGAAGGTGTATCCTTGCAAGAGTCTCTGGAGAATAATGCAGAGGATAAGAAAGTAACAGTGTGAAGTCTCTTTTTCACCACATTTAAGTTGGTACCAAAGGATACCTAAGTAAAGAAACTTCACTACACATAAGAGGAAAGGTAAACTTTAGAATTTATATATGAAAAAGAAACTATTGGTCAGAAGAAACTGTAAGAACAATTTCCTGGTTTGGTTTTACGGGCAGAGCTGGCTCACAATCAACTGTGTTGGACAAACAAAGCATGGAAACAGCCTCAGTGCTATGCTGTAGGGATTCTGGCAGACTGTGAATTATTTCTAAGGAGTATGTAAAAGGTAACTAAAAAAAGCAAGCCTTTTTCTGGTACATCTATGTTTGCTATACTGAGTTATACTAAGATTAAAGATATGAAGATTGAAAATTAACAAAAACTACTGATTCTCTTCTCTCCTAATTTACCAGAAATTAGCTACCATGTCTTGGAGAGGAGCTGGGGATAGGCAGGTAATTCCAACTAGGTTAATACTAATATTGAAATAAAAACTGTTATATGCCTTTTAAGAAATGTTATATGCTTAATGTAGGTTGACTGTATTTTTGTTCACTGTGATGCCTTGTGATTTACTACGTATCATGTATCCAATAGATTGTAGTAACTGCTACATAAAAATGGGAAAGGATTCTTATTGTGGACTCTGTGTGTGTCCCTTGGAACTGGGCAAAGAGCCGGAGTCTTCAGCTCAAAGTGTCCTGTCTTGTTGACTGGTGAAGCATGGCCGGAATGTGTGGTCTAGGTGTCAAAATAGCTGTATTTACTGGCACTAGTAACCAACAACTTGGGAACTGTCCAGTCCATGAAAGACATCCTGGATTTCCCCACAATCATGAACATTCCTGTGTCACAAGACCAAGACCAAGAGACAAATGTGTGCTACTGGCTGGAAAATAAAACTAGGAGTTCTTCAAAAACAGTTTGCCTTGTGGTATCCTTTCAAAAGTGGCGAAATAATGGGCTGACTCCAAATAAAGACAAATATGAAGAGGGAGGGCTTGCTGTACTAGAAAAAATTAAAATAAAGGGATGCACTTGGTATTGGGGGAGTAAAAAACCTAATGAGAAAGACCATTACAGAAGTGAGAAGGGGCAGGTGGCAGTCTTTTATTTAAGCACATCTATTTCTTGGCAGAAACATTTATGGCACCTTTTTTACAGATGGTGGCAGCTGTGAAGAAAAGCAAAGCCTCTATCTGCTAGACTTCCACAGAGGTCCTCTGTTTTTCCTAAGGGCTCTTCTTCAGTCAAGTGCCCACCTCTACATTCCAAGGAGTGTTCTCTACTCATCAACCCCATGATATAAGACAATTCTGCACTCAGATGGTTGCACTCAAAGCCTCTTTCCACCCTTCTAGAAATCACTGGTTCAGGAAAAGATTTACACATGCACAAAATTAAGCATCAGCACTGAACTTCTCTGCTCAGAATTGCATTTCTGCTCCTGTTGGTTTTTTGAGTCCCAATGTTTGTCTGCAGGCTCTATGCCCCTTCCCCCTCCAAACGTACTGACATTTAGTCCACTAGTTGTCCTCCCACAACTCACATGTGTTCTTGTCCCTGACAAATGAACATTTTTCTGTAAAATGAGAAGTTTTAGCTTGGTTCTAAACAGTAGCAGTTTCTATATTCTACATGTCAAAGGTGGGCTAAAGATTGAGGCTGGTAGGGTAGAACCCTACCTTTGAGACACTAAAGCTTTTTTGGAGACTTCTTGATTCATTGCTATGTTTCCACAGTCCGAGAATTTCAATTGTGTCAAGATTGTATCATACTTTTTTTAAAAGGCTTAGTGTTTCAGTCCCCACAAAGGCTGAGCAGAATCCATGACAGATGCATTCCTCTCCCTCAGCCAAGTGGAACACCCAATTCAACACAATGGCACAGCTAAGAGGGGCTGCCAGAAAGGATTCTGGGCTCCAAGTGTAGATGTGGCTACTTTCTTTCCACAGGTACTCATCGTTTTTTTTTTTACGTGAATTGGTTACAGAAACCTGAAAGACCCAATCCACCTCCCAGGAGAAATCTCTAAGACAGGGACTCCTTAAGCCGTGAGCAGGGATGGCTGTCCTTCATACTGGTTCACTCCAAGAGTACATATTCCACAGTCCAGTGAAAGAGGGAGACACACACACACGAAAAGGTGTTTAGTGGAAACTTCAAGAGGGAAAGAAGAGAGTGAGGAGCTCTGTTACCTGCTACACTCACCAATGAATTGACAGACAGAGGCCACCCTGGGGTACTGATGCAATGCTTACCTGTGTGCAGGACTTATGACCACCTTTATAAAAAGCTGACATACACAAGCACACCCTAATATCGAGAAAGAAAAATTCTGCTCCTAACGCACACTTTGAAACTTCCTACTCCTCTGCTCACATGCCATTTTCAGCATCTGAGCTCTCCTTCCCTGTTGCTTCCCCAAAGCAGTAAATTCCCATTCTTCTGTGTCTGGGACAGTAGATGCAACAATAATGAGGACTGTAAATGTGCTCAGCTCAGCAAGAGTCTGGGCCAGGCAGAACTCTTAAGAGCTATTACAATTTTTCATGGAGTTTTTATGGTTTGTCTTTCTTCATAGACCAATTGCTCCTGCTCTAGGCATCTGGCTATTTGGCTGTTCCCACTAGGCATCTTCATATGAATTTGTTCAAGCTGAGTTTAAAGGGGCTTGAAATGAATTCCAAGTGTTCTCCTAAAGTCTGACATATACTTCCCTAAAACTAAAAATGCCATTTTGTATATAAAACCTTTTGGATAGGGTATTAACTGATATTACCCAAATCCAGCCAGTTTTAATTCTCACTACCTGTCAATTAATGCAGTGCACATGTGGCTTCAGGAGGCAAAAAGTAACTTTTAAAATAGGCAGAAGGGTTAGTGGCAGCTTTCATTTGGACCTCTCAGTAAGTTAGGCATGTATCAACCTTTGTTGGACTTTTTTACTGTATCACACCTCCTACATTAAAGGACTAAAATGTAAGCCATCTTTCTAATCCCTCAGATTCTCAGTAGAAACTGTGTCTTTCTTCATCTCTTAAAATTCCAGAATTATTCCCATCTGTTGGAACTTAGCTGACTTCCACAGAAGCAAAGACATGCCCAGATTGCAATTCGGCTAAGATAAACATCAAAGTGAGTGCCTGTTGGACCCTTTAATGTGTCACATTTTCCTAGACTTCGACTTGAGGTGTATGCTTACCTAAGAGCAACTAATTCCAGTAACCAGTGAATCCGAACTTGTTCAATGCCACCATGTGGAACAGAAGAAATGTAGGCAAGGTTCAGCTCTTGGTCATTGCTCAGGTCAAACAGGTCAGCACGGCTGTGAGGTAAAGGAGGGCTTCAGAAAAAGATGGACAGAAAAGAAACACATTGAAATATTAAATAGCAGCTCCACTGGGCATGCAAAGATTCCTATGCTACATCCGTACATCACCTGCATGTTCCTACATGACATGAGGAGCACTGCCTAACATGAGACGAAAGCAAAACGGAGTTGCAGGTTATTTGGGGCCAACTGGCTATACACATTGTTTGGCAAAGAATACAACCTGGGTGCATCCAGCACCATGCTCAAAGGAAAACTGTCGCAGTCATGGCTGCACAGACAGCAGCCTCAGGCAACATGGCCAGAGGAAACCATACAGTGACAGTTGCCTTGTCTCTGAGGAACTAATCATAAAGGAGCTCACTGTCTTTAAGGCTTTACAGTGGAAGTCAGACGTGCTGACGTCTGACGCAAGAAAAATATGGGCTTGACCTTCTTGATGAAGCTCATGCAGTGACATAAATTCTTTCTCTGCTGTGGATGCTACTACACTTTTTTGAAACAAAATTAGATGCTCAGAGCCTTCATATTCTTCAGCCATGTTCAGCTAACCCTTAAGCATTAGAAAGCACAGGAGTGCGCAGTTTGAGGCTTCTATGTTTGATTCTGCAAGAAGTTTAACAGGCTCAGGGCTATACAGCAACAATCATATCAACTTGACTTTGATAATCTACTTATTCCACTGAAATTAACATTACACTGTGGCAAATTTCTGTTATTCCAATCTCCACACATAAATACTGCAAGATGGAGATCTCAACCCCACCCTTCACAAGTCAGCAACTCAGATTGCTGCATGGTTCACTGAGTCTGGGCATCCTTAGGGACTTTCATTAAGCCTCCTCATATTGTGCACATTCTGAATGATAAAGCATTTTTATGACAAGAAGGATAAAACAACACTGTCCCTCAGGCTTGGTAAAATACATCCATGTGTCTTCACACTGCAGCAAGAGATGACATGTGCTCTAACTACATGCTATATACAAACTGTTTAAGTCAAAAACTCTTGTAGTCTATGCCTTGCCTGTTGTAGTCTGTCTCGTATGACATTGACCAGACTTGTACTGACTGTAACTCTGCTAGGAAGAGTCACTTAAGTCATCCCTGCCTACTCTGTACCCATCCATATAATCATCCCGCCACCAAGGGCACTGCTGAATGAATCTCTCACTGCTGAATGAATCTCCTACTGCCTAACTGTCTGTGTACAAAGGAAGAAACGCCTGACCCACCTGGACAAGAACTTGACACAACAGAGATGCTGCTGATCTATTACCACATCTCCCGCAAACTTACCTGAAAGTTCAAGTCTTTACACAAACCACATCCATTTAAAATGCTTATTACAAATCAGCCAGTATATACGTGAGTCCCTCTCTGCAGTTTCACCAGCATACAAGGCACTTAAAAACCATCTCTGTAAGATAGTTTGAAGTCACACAAGTGATACTGAGAAATTACCAGTTCCATTTTACTAAAAATATATCAGCCATTTGGATCTTTTTAATTGTTCCAGTAAATAAGAACAACATTAACTATCAGATTCTGATGGAGTGCTTTACTACTACTTCGAAATTCAAACTGACTTCCAATCAATAGTGGCAAAGACAATTATTTTTGCTTAGTCCATGTTGAATAAACATTCTGAAATTCACACCCCGTTAGAGAGAAATCTTGCAGAAACTGTGATGGGATACAAAAGAAAGCTGACAGAACGGTGGGTTCTGTTAGCGGTGCTTTCAGCATCTGTCCTTTCCTGTTCTGAGTGCAAAGTGCCCATCTAAAAGAACTTCAAGCCTTGCTCCCAGGTTTTCTCAGCTGTTGATCCACAGCTGGACACTTGCCCAGAAAAGAAGCTTTAGTAGCTGGAACTCACTTGTGCCACTGCATGAGCTTTCAAGGGATTTTCAGAAATACTAGTGTTGGCCAGATATTATAAAAGAGTAACTGCTGACCCATGGACAGCCTCTGCCTCTGCTACTGCTACTCTGTCTTTCCTTCACGTCTTTCATGTTTGCAGCTCTCCAAAGTTTTTTACACAATTAAAACCATGAGTGCTTCATTGGCTGCAGTTTAAATGAGATAAACATACTATTTTTAAGGCAGATTTTCATTAATGTTTCCTAATATTAGGGAAAAAAATTTAAAACAAAACAAAAAAAAAAAAAAAAAAAAAAAAAAAAAAAAAACAAAACAGAAAAGAAACAATGAAAGAAGAAAAAATCCTGAAAGCCCAAACATTTCTCTTCATCAGAATGTATTTTAGGTCCTGTTCTGTTGCTCCCCCCCTTGGAAACCTAAAGAAAAATATTTTACATTTTTTCTTAGGGGACCTTTATGCATTATACAAAAATAGTGCACAAAGTCCTTCTTTCAAAGCACATACTCATTCCATCCCTATTGCAACTCTTTTCCACATAAGTGTTATTTAACCCACTGTATGCCTAAATGAAGTAGATCAGAATCACTTTAGAGTAAGATACAAGCATGGCAGTGGAATATACCACCTCTTGTTTTCACACCTGCTAGAAGCTTTTGGTAGTCTCACTAAACCCAAGGGCTGTTCCAATCCCAGTTAGCAAAGCAAGACCAGGCTTTCTCCGAGAAGCTAAGCACGACCAGAATACAGGAATTTCTGCATGGTCACCGCCTTCCCCGCTAACTTGGGTCAACTTGACCCACTGGCTGCATCTGGTGGTGCATCTGGAAAACGTCTGTCAAGAAGAACAAACTCCTAGAACTATCAGTCTTTTGTTTGGTAGTACTAGAACTCTCTGAAGTTTTTCCTGGGGCCCTTTAGAGGCCCTTGGCAATGGAAACACTGAAAAGTAAAGGGAAATGAGTTCTGAGTATCAACACATGCACTGTGCTGGGGAAGGAGATGGACTTTACATGCTCGAGGGGGCAAGGAAGAAAGAGAAGGGGAGACAAGGCCTATTTTTTGGCCAGTTCACATTAACTGCCACATCCCACATCCTACCCTACACTGCGGACCTGGTCCAGCACCAGGCTAAGCGCTAAGGGGCAGCAAGGGCCCTCTGACCCCAAAACAGCAAGTCCGGGAGAGCCTCGTTTCCTCCTGGAAGGCCGCGTCCGCACGCCCTGGGGATCGAGACGGCGGGC
>NW_005054355.1:4695775-4764957 GCF_000277835.1 Geospiza fortis | reverse complement strand
CCCGCGTCCCACACGGGGGCGGTGCGCACCGCCACGCCCGCGCTCCCTGTGCCAGGCCCGGGAAGGCCGCGGTGACGGGAGCGGAACCGCCCTCCTTCCCCGGAAAAGCGTAGGAGCCGGGTGGGAGGTGTGTCCGCTGGCGACGTGTAAACCTGTTTATTGATCTCGGTGTGTCGAAGAGCAGCGTGCGCTCTCAGCCCAGAAAGCCAGCTGCATCTGGGCTGCATCCAAAGCAGCGTGGGTAGCAGAGCGAGAGGGGGGATTCTGCCCCTTTGTTCCCCTCTGGTGAGACCCCACCTGGAACCCTGCATCCGGCTCTGGGATCCACTACAGGAAGGATGTGGACTTGTTGGAGCAAGTCCAGAAAAGGGCCGTGAAGTTTTCAAGGAGACTAAAGAACTTCCCGTACACAGGCAGGCTACGAAAGTCGTGGCTGTTCAGTCGTAGAGAATAACAGATACAAATTGAAAGACGAGAAGTGTAGCTTAGTTATTGGGAAGAAATTCTTTACTGTGGAGGTGGTGAGATGCTGGAACAGGTTGCCCAGGGGGGTTGTGGATGTCCCCTGGCACTGTTCAAAGCCAGGCTTGACAATGTCTTGAGCAACCCGGTCTAGTGGGATGTGTTCCTGCCCATGGCAGGGGGATGTTTGTACTAGATGATCCTGAAGGTCCCTTCCAACCCTTAACATTCTATGATTCCATGATTCTATGAAGAGCTTTAAGTGTGATTTGTCACGCACAGCCTGCAGCTTGATTCTCTGAATGGCTTGTTTGCTACCATATATACCTGAGGAGTTTTCCATGAGGTGTGACTCTTGTCTTCAGGGTCATTCTCGTTTACCTATTGTGCCTTCAGGAATCTTACCAAGCCTTCCAGGCAAGGAATACAGTTCTATGCCGCTAGCTGCACCCTCAGCTGGGACAACAGCTGCCTTTGGGTGAGTGCTGCTGTCTGGGCTTCAGTGAGGGCTGGTGGCATTTTGCCTGCCAGAAAGGGTGATCCATGACAGGAGGGCCTTGCACCCACCCAAGCTGGCTCTTTCATTAGCCTTCCCTTCAGACGGTTAGATTGGAGGAGGTTAACACCTGACAACCAAACACCATACTGTGATTTTATTCTTATTAACACCAACCCTGCGCCTCTCTATAAGTGGGGAAGGTTCATTGTGGGGCCAGCACAAGATGCCAACAGTTTGAGCACCTAGCTGTGATGGACATGGAGAGGAACCAACAGCTCCATCCCCAGTCAAAGACTTGGACAAAAATTTTAGCAAAAAGTCATTTTCAAGGAGAAATCCCCTGAAGCCCATAGGTTCTACCATAGACCATTCCTTTTGAAATAAGGAAGGCTTGACCCTTGGAGACCAAGCTGACTTTTCCTCAGAGACTGCTAAAACAGAACTGTTGCATTCAGTTTGGCTGATTTCAAAGTCCAATCT
The DNA here is from genome assembly GCF_000277835.1 of Geospiza fortis. Classification (NCBI taxonomy): domain Eukaryota; kingdom Metazoa; phylum Chordata; class Aves; order Passeriformes; family Thraupidae; genus Geospiza; species Geospiza fortis. Next base: position 4,763,516 of record NW_005054355.1, on the reverse strand, counting down.
GGAAGACAAGGTGTCAAACCAATGCTATGCTCTTTTTGGCCAGGAAAATTTGGCTGTCCTCAGACATGTTGTAGAAAGTCCTGAAACACCACAAAGCCATGCATGTAAAATGGTGCTGTGTTGACCTTTTAGAGAAGTCTCTCTCAGAGCTCCAGGAAAGACTGTTCCTGGGGCTCTTGTCAGGGAGTCTGACAAGAACATGACCTCCAGAGCATTTCCAGAAAGGTCCTTCTCAGAGATTAAGGTAGGGGCTAAAGAGAATGTCCCCCTTGTTTTCTACAACTTATCCCAAGGCATGGGCAAGTGCTACGTGTAGCACACTGGCCGCACCAGGCCTGAATTTGGGTGACAGAAGTAAAACTCCTGCTAAAGCCTCCATCACCCACAGGTTTCTCTTCCATGTCTAACAAAGCAGCTAGTAAGATTTTTAAGGTACTTTTGAAGAACTGCAGTTGCCCACGGGAAATCTTTTCTGCTCACCACAGCTGCTCTGGTGTCTCCTGCCAGGGAAAGAAAATCCATCAGAATTATCTGCACCCTGTGAAGGAGCCCAGTACACCTCTGTTCCTAAAACATCTGAGGGCTGCTGCAGGGAGAGCAGCTGGGAGCATATGGCTTGTGTTTTCCCAATCACAGTAGTCAACTGAATCAACATGTTCTAGCAGCATTTGCAGGTCAGATGCCAGGCTACACTGGTGAAACTCCCTTGCCTGCTCTGCAGTCCTCCCAGTCCTCTTCTTCCAGGGGCAGCACAAATGCCAAGATTACCTCAGATTACCTCCAACACACAGTTTTCCAGGTTTAAAAATCTGGTTCATAGCTAAACCCATATGCTTAGGTTTCTATGAGCGTGGTTCTAGAGAAAATCAGGCAGAGCCATGATAAAAACCTTGGTCAAGGTGACCAAGTGAAAAAGGTTCCCCTTTTTGCTTTGACTTTCTGCTCCCCAAGGGCTGGGAAGTACCCAGCAGCAATTTTCTATGTAGCATTTTACCAGTGAGATTTCCCACAGTTGTCACTCCCATCCAAAGTACACTGGGGATTTTACCATAGACTTCTTCCATCTTCCTGCAAAGACCAAGTGAGAAGCACTGTTCACTGGCCCTTTCCAGTATATTGAGGCTGACCCTTCCCAGCTGTCTGGCCAGCTTAAAAACCTCCAGTGTCTCAGACTGGGGAGATGAGATGTAAAACCTATTACTCCTAAACTGAATCATTCTTCTGAGAAAGAGTGCTTAAGGCATTTAGCCCCAACAGCTCTCCCGGCAGCATCCCTGCATATGTTCTGAGAACATAGACATTCCGGGCTCCTTCAGACACATGAAGGAGTTGGTAACTTCCTGCTGCATTTTCTTTCTTTGTGAAGAGGTACCTGCACAATGCACAGGAAATTTGGTTGTATGTGTTGAGAGGGTGTGTGTGTGTCTGTGTGAGCTGTGAATGTGTGTGCTTTTCTGTTCAGATGCCTCTAGCTAATTTAGTACTTAATTGAATTATAAACTTGGCTTCAAAGAGCTTCTCTGGAAATGTCAAGATGGCTTTGTCACACAGCCATCTCATGCCATATGGCAGGAAAAAGACTTTTGCTGTAGTATATGGAACTTGAAGCCTAGAAAATCATCTGGAGTTATCTGGATATTTTTGTAATAACTAACTACTGTTGTAATTCACTAATTCTTGGTGAGGCCTTCCAAGGTTTATGACAGCCTTTGCTTCTTGGATGACTTCACATTCCCACATGGCGGCAGCTGGTGTTTGGACAGATAGACTTGGCTGAATAGTCTCAAGTTTCATGTTATATCTAATCCAGTCTAACCAGGACTTCTGTCCTGCTCTTCTTCCCTGCCACTGTTTGCCTGTTGCTGCTGTTTCCCATGTGTCAGGTCCAACACCAAGGAAGGTAAAAGGAGGATAATTCATCTAGCTGACTGCCTGGGAAGCATCTCCTTTTTTGATTCAGTTTGTTTTCTTTTGCAGAGACATGACACTGTGTAGCCTGGTAGTACACAACAGAAGAAGCACAGGGACAGAGGTAGGAGGGAATGAGACCGGCCCTGACTGAACTACCTGCTGGTAGGCTGGAGAAGGCATAGCATGAAATTGTGCTCCAGCTCATGCATCTTCACGGCTTCCATAACATGGTCAGCCTTGTAAAATCTAACTCTGAACTGATGCTGTTTCTTGCAGGAGTCCGGCAGTTCTATACGCCCATGTCAATCACCAAACTGCCACTGCACTCATAATATCTCTGCAACATACTAAAGGTATCAGACATCCATATCTTACATTGGGAATCTTATCAGCAGCACAGGATGGATCTTAGTTCTGCTTTTCTTATGGGCGGCTTGTTTACAAAGTTCATCTCTGCTGATTTTGCAGCTTTTACCCATGACCTGGTGGGCTTTGTGAGCCCCAGCTTTCCTTCTTCCTCAATTTATCTCCAGCTTTTGGGATGCATAGTTGAACTGGATGTGGCCTGCAGCTATCTGTTGCTTTTTCCCTCAGTGGGACAGTTCTATGCTGCCTCCAGACATGCCGTACCTGTAGCACTAAGTTTCTGCCACAGGCTGTGCAGGTTGCAGGCAGTCATAATACTTGCTCCCTGGTCGTGATTGCCAGGGCTGGACTTGCTTTTCTAGCAGTGATCAGCCCCAGACAGAAGTTGCACATGATGCAGGAACGTGGATGCACTCCTGAGGGAGCCTGGAAGCTGGAAGGTGCCTGGGACATACCATGCTAGAATTGTACGGGATTTTGAGGGTTGGTGATTTGTATAGGAGAGAACAGGGTGTGTTAGTCTGCTGTAGGGTGGAATTTGCTGTTTCCTCCCAAGGGCTTCCGATTTTTAGTTTCTGCTTATTTCCTGGTGGGATGCTATAATTTTTTTTCCATCTCCCACTTTTGGTCTAGATACAATTCTGACAAGTTCAGAAGTGTTTCATGGCTTTTCCAGTGGACTTGCTGGACTTCATAGCTAAGGTGGTGGTGTTCTGTACCCTGAGGAGACCAACTGCTGGTATACAACAGTCTGGATTGATGCAAACACACTCAGAGTGATGAAAATACTTCTCAGCCCTTTACAAGTGCTTTTCTCATCATTTCATAGTTTACCTAAGAGATGGGTAGGAAGTCTTGATATTACCTCTGCTGATTACAACAAATTTAACAAGTATTATGTGACTGCTTGAAATTCTAGACACCATCCATGTGCATATCTCTAATATCCCAAGGCTGACTACATTCAAGGCCAGGATTTGACATCTTCCTGCTTTTGTGATACCTCAGTATATTTCATTCAGTGCATGTAGCCTAGGGTTATTTCTTAAATACTCTCTCATTTTTCCAGGGACATGGATCTTATCATCCAGATGTCACCTTCCATTCCACCATAATTGAATATGACTCAAGGGGATTGTTTTGCTGCAGTTCACTACTGTACAACTATTTTTGTCATCAGATGTAACCTGGTACATCTAATTCTGTCATTATGACTCTTAGGCTGAGGGCTTCACATCAGCCTGACAGTGTGTTGTCTCAGGGCTTGTCTTGGCCTGAGATTGTTTTAGCTGTGGTAGCGGCTGTTTGATAGTTGTGTGACTGCTTCCTACCTTTTTTCAGCTTAGCTCTGTGGATAGCATCCAGGGTAAAATGTGACGGGCCTCAGCAAGGGCCAGCTTATCCCTGAGGAAACCGGCCCCTCATCACCAGCCCTGTTCGCTTAGCAGTGGGAGCAAGGCAGGTGCTGAGTGACAGATGTGGTCAGCCCAGAGTCCAGGTCATTAATTTGTACCAGGCAAGTATCATGACAGGACAACCTGGGGCCAAACTGGGAAGTCAGACTATGAATCAGAGTGTAGATCAAAGGTCTGTGGCCAGATGTAGGCACTGCTGAGATCAACACTCATGCAAGATAGCTTGGGTAAGTTGTAGCCCCTCTGAAATGGGGCTCCTGGGCTGAAAGGAGAAAGTTGTGTTGCAAACAATGGCATTATTTAGTTCTCGTAGATAAAAGGGACTACTATAAAGATGCTCTTCCTCTACTGGGTTAAGTACCAGTTCCTCCATTTCAGGAAGATTGGGGTGTTGGGCCTGAGGCTAGTATGTATTCCATCTGCACTTAACTTGGTGCAGAAATGAATCTGAAATATTTTACTGCCAGTTATAAAATTCTGGATTTGCTCCACTGTCCCTGAGGAAAGAGGAACACTATGGCTGAGTGTCAAAGTTTAGATGGGAACTACTGAAAGCAAAACAGATTTTATTAACAAAACATCCAAAATAGCCCCAGATGGGGCTCAGGCAACCACACTACAGTGACCAAGAGCCTACATTTGATGAAGAAATTGGCATGCCAAGGACTCAGTGTGATACCCACTTCCTGCCTGGGGAGAGCTTGTGTCCTCCCTGAGCCTTAGGACTGAGAAGGACAATGGCAGGCTAAACTTAAAGACAGAGACAAGGATAGATAATAGGAATTTAATATGTGTCAGTCTCACTCTTATTTTCAGAGTGTTGACTTTACTGTAACTGAACTGAAGCTAGTGACCTCCTGTATTTTAGTTAGACAGTGGAGACCCTAATTAAATTAACAATAAATTCTGAGCTCCACCTTTTGTATTGTATTCCCTTTTGCCCATACCAAAACTTATTTTAGAATGTAGGAAGAGTGTCGTAGAGCTACCAGAGAGAATGGCAATGATGTTAATGGCAGTCACATCTGTTATGACTGGAGTCAGGTAGAAGAGAGGCAGCACTATGATAAACTGCCTGGCATCCTTCTAACAAGCCACCTTTTCTCCTCAGTTCCCTTTTTGGCTGCATCAGCTCCTCAGGGGAAAGATTACCATGTATTTGTGTGGCACCCCACATTTCTTTTACAACTCCTTTAGGGCCCATTGGTGGAATGAGGATTTACATATATTTACCTATGGCCAGAGCATGTTCCACCACTTGCTTTGAGGAAGGGAGGCTGAGTGTGGAGGGAAGAACAGATTTATCCCTCAAACCCCAACAGTCTTTGATACTGTCTTTGCTCCTAGAACTGGCATCAGTACGCAGTGGGGACAGAGCATGGGGAGCTGATTTCCACAGCTTGTTCTCCCAAGCTTACTTGAAAAGAAATCAGGGTAGACAACATCAACTGTTCTTCCCTTGTTTATCCAGGTCTTTGTTTCATTGTTGAAGGCAGTCAGGTTGGTCAAGCATGATTTCCCTTTAGTGAATCCAGGCTGTCTGCTCCTGACCATCTTCTTGTCATCCATGTGGATGGCCTTATTTCAGAATGAGGTGTTCCATCACCTTTCCAGAGACTGAGGTAAGGCTGACTGGCCAGTAGTTCCCTGGGTCCTTATTCTTGCTCTTTTTGAAGACTGGGTGAGATTTTCTGTCTTCAGGCAACTCTCCTGACCACTGTGGCTTCTCAAAGATATAGGCTATAGTTGTAGGAGAAGATCACACTGCAACTCTTTGATACCTTATGCATTGGGTCTGGATGAGAAGGGGTGGTGGATATTTTATCCACTGTCAGCACCTTTCTTCTGCATGATTTGGGATAGCTGAAGACCAGAAGGGAAAGTTTCAAATTCTGTAGTTCAGCAGTAGCAGTGCTGTGTGCTACCATGCAAAGAACATTAACAAGTGGACCTTTCTCAGCACTGGATTACACTTCACAGTACTAAACAAGTGGTAGCTGGGCATCTATGGTTACAGATTCCACATACTCCCAAATGCTGCAAGTCCTGTGTCATGCGAGCCATGCAGCTTTTATTTTGCAGCTGATCTAGATGGGAATATTTATTATTTATATATCTGGTTTTAATTAATCAGTTAACTTTCCATTTGCTCTGTAAATAGAATCCAAGAGACTTTTTTTGTGTGTGTGTGAATTAGAATTAAAATCCTCTGTATTCAGTCTGAAAGCAAGTTTTGGAAATCTGTGATGCTGGTTGTGCTAGTACAAAAGATGACTTATGGATGGAACTTCAGGTTCATGTTAGATGCCAGTCAGCAATTAATAAATACACATTTGGAACTCTGCCCCCAAAATGGAAAGGCAAGGATGTACACATCATATCTTGTTTGTTCCACAGGACATGGATTGTAACTGATGTTTTGTGTGGGCTGTGGAGAGGCAGAGGCAAAAATACTAACAAATCAAAGAGTCGTCTAGAAAAATCAGAATAGCCACTCTATGTGTCCTCTGGAAAGCTTACACTGGCACTTTTGTCTAAACAAGTCAACCCAGATGTACTCAGTTTAAAATATATCTCCTTTACAAAGCTATTTGCTGCCTCGACACCAAGCGTAGCCATAATTTCTGTGTTAGACTTCCTGTGGCTATCACATGAGCTTGTGAGTCAAGCCATTAGAAGCTTTTCCAGTTATTAACCATGTCAATAATTGAGAACATAAGTACTCTCACAGCACTGTGCTTGTGAAGCAAGGAAAGAAAACTAAAGGCACTGAGCCACTACCCCTTTCAAAACAAGGAATAAAGATGTTTTCCTCTGCTTTCTCAGCTTTATTGCTTTTAACCAGTCAACCAAAGTTCAAAAATAAATGCTTTTTCATTCTACTGTTGCTACAGCAAACCTGTGGTTTGTCTCTAATCCCTTTTATGTCTATCTCATATAAGTCCTAATTAATGTTTAATTCCTTACTAAAGTCTTCCATTAAGGATTCACGTTTTTTCTGGGAGGCACGGGGCCATCACAACTAACATGTATCATTTGTTTGACAGTTTTATGGTTCAGCTGGAACAATTTGCAGAGCTGTCCATCAGTATCTTCCCTGTAGCTTTGCAGCCTTTCTATTTTAGTCATGAGCTGCAGAACAGTGCAGAGTAACAGGCCACTAAGTGATACTTAGAAGCTGAAGGAATAAAGGTCAGAAAAGCCACTGGAAATACTTTGCCTAATAATTTATTACGTTGTTTTAGTTGTTTTGCAAGGTTTAATGCTAGTACATTAGAAGAGGAGCTGTGCTTCAGAGACGTCTTCTCAGTAGCACAGGACTTGCAATATTTTTGTTCCATGGGTTTACACAGTTCTCTCCATCATGAAGTTACACTAACTGTCAGTTCTCTGAAGCTGTAGAGGGGGTGACAGATACCTCTGCTGTGTTAGCATGGCCTTGGCAGTGCACTGTGAAAAGTTGGTAAAAGCCTTTCTGTGCTGTCCCAGTGTTTGGGCATCATCTGATAAGGCACCAGAAGGGAGGAAGGAAGATATGTCAACAACTTCAACTGCTGGGCAATTCTGCAGGTGCGTTGCCTTGCAGGACCAGAACAAACCTATGCCCTAAGTCCTCCAGAGTTGGGCAATCTCAAGCTGTCTGTGATATGGCTGTGCATCTCCTTTAGGTACTTAGATATAAATCTTTGGCATATATCCTCCCCTGCACTACCTGTCTTAGACTCATAACAGACCTTGTGTCTTGATAGATTTACCTGTGGTCACAGGTGTACACGAGCCATTAATAAATGGTGACAGTTTGTGATAACATTCCCATTTTAGTGTGATTCCAAATGATAGAATATTCATGGGTAGCATTTCATACAGCTTCTCCATGAAGCCCATTCTTCTACAGGAGCAATGACCAGTCTCAGGGCAACAGCCTCTTGTCAGCTGCTTCACCATTTTATACAGTGCTCTCTACAGGCTTTTTGTAATGGCAGGAGTCTGCTAAAACACACAGCGCTGTCATGTGAAAATGCCAGGGTTTGCACTTCAGGCTTATGGCCATGCTTAGCCTGATGCACAGCGAGAAAACAGGTAATCCTGAAATTATGTGGGCACAGTGGTACCCAAGCTAAAGTAAGGTGGACCTGTTGCATGGTTTGAAAGATTGTTGCTGTGCTTGCCCACGGGTTTCCGTTCAAAGAGAAGGTGTAGGTTACAACTGTGGGTAGAAATGAATGGGAAATCTTCTGATGTAAGGTTTCCTCATTTGCACAGTGGAGGAGTAGGTGTGCTCAAGTTAACTGAATACTCTTTTTCAGGGAAAAGAACACTTAAAATAATGCATGTTAAAATGGGCTGGTTTTGAAGATCACACAACATATTAAAAGAGACCACAAGGTCATTCAGCTTTGGGGGTTTGCAGCTGCTTCCCACACAGAACATGTGAATACTTCTGCACAAGTTAGAATTCCCAGTTTTACCTCCTTCTGAAAATGGACAGTAAACTCATTGACCTGGAGCATAACTGCTTTCCTCTAGAGCCCAAAGCACATTTAGCAGCTCAGCAGATATGAGCATTGCACACTCATTTGGGATTTTATGGATATGTGCATCTGTACCATTACATTCTGATGTGTAGCCTAATCTGGGCAGAACAGCACTATTGGAGGGATGAGATTAACACAGTGTATCCATTTCAAGTAGTCCTTGCACTCATCCTTCCCTATCTATCGACATGATCAGTAAAAATGTATATGCATGCACTGACACAAACACACAGATAGTTACTCCTCTTACCGAGAGAGTCAGCTCTCAGTTTCTTGTCAATCAGTGGTTACTATCTGCAAATGGGTCTCCTCAGAGTGATGACATCCAAAATTATCCTTTTTCTACATGGTGGCCTAATTTTTCTTCATGGGGCATATTTTGCTGCTCCCAGATTTCCATCTGACTAAATCTTGTATTTTCCAAACCAGATCCTCTTCTTTGGCTTGTATTTTGCAGACTTCAACCATACTGATCAAAATTTCTTTACAGTTGTTGGACTTTTTTGGTTGAAGGTGGAAGGATGAAACAAACTATAGTAACAAGAGAAACGAAATGGAACTGACAAATATCTTTGATAGCTACTTATGTAAGAAGTAACAAAGTATTCTGTGGGTACAGGTAGCAAGGCAGTAAAATCTAGAGGTGTTTATGAGACTGATTTTGAATTTTAATAGTTTAACCTTCCTAAAACTAACCATTTTCTTTTCAAGAGATCTATCTTCAAAAAACCCCACAAATTAGAATTTAAACACAAATTATTTTACCTGGAAAATTTCTGCTGGCCACAGAGGTGACCAAGAAAAATGAGGTGCTCTTTGCAAAAAATGTGTTTCATTTAGTTTTTTGCTTTCTTGCAAACTTTGACCTTTTCTGAATTACAAGGCTGCTAGCCATCTCTAAACATGGGGTTCCTGTTGGCTGAACCAGCAACACTTTAGTTCCAGCAGATGTTAGCTGTCATTGCTGCTCACTTCTCATGGGTCTGCTCAGGGAATTTCACCTTTTGCTCTTCCTTGTCAAGCTGCAGCTCACTGACAATGTGAAATACATCAGACACTCACTGACACATTCTTGCTTGTCTTGGTGCTGATGTTTGACATGGCACCAATACACTGTACTGTCCAGTTGACACTGCGTGTCAGTTTTTCCTCTTCATCATGTCTTCCCCCTATTGTTTGCATTTGTGGCCCTGGAACATTTTAACTGAATTTGCACCCTGAATCTAGGGAGTATCCAGTCACTTTTAATTTACCTTCTTCACCTTTGATTCAAAACTGCTGCATCTTCTGTAGTATAAATGAATGACAGTTGAAATTTGCCCTTTTATGCACATTCCATCTCAACACATGCTCTGACTTCAATTATATCTTCATATTTACATCCCTCCTTAAGCAGGTAATGCAGGAAATGATTTAAGATGCTTTTAATACTGGATGCTCTGACAAAAAACAAAGCACAATACTTGGTTACAGCACTCAGCTGCCCAGCTCTATTGGTGATTGTCATCATATGTTTTGCACCAATTTTTACTTCATTAGATACTAGTATAGATGAGTCATGACCTCAAATACCATAGATGTACAATATTACTTGTACAATACCTTAAGGTGTCTGTCATGTAAAGTTGACATAGGACTTGCTGCACAGCCTCTGGAAGCCTGCAAAGAAATTGTCTTTTTTTTTTTTCTCATTTCTGTCACCCAATTTTGTCCATGAAAACAAGAAATTATTCTCATTATTCATGTAAGTCTACCCTGATTATTATCCATCTGAATGTCTTCCTTGTTACTGTCTTTGTTTCAAATTTTAGAGGATGTTCGGTGGTACAAGCATACAGTGAATGGATTCTGTGCCAGTCTCAGAGCCTAGAGAAGATCTGAGAGGCAAACTTTGTTATCTTATTGTGCCAGATGAAACAATGGGAGGTAAAAGGATGGGATCTAGCTAGGTCAACCTAAACCACCCAGAGGGCAGAGTTAGCTAGTCCCTGCAGAACAGGCTCTGAGATGTCTCTGTCTGAAGTCTCTGCAGCAGCAAATCTACTGATGCAGAGAAAGCCTTGAAAAGGATGCCTCATTTCTGTATAGCTAGAGATAGATGGAATGAATCCCCATTAATCAGATTATCTACTTCTGCCTGAAGCAAAGACAGGAATATCTCAGCACTGCCTAAACCTAAAATTTCATCAAAAAGACTGTGGCACTGGCAACAGATCACCAAACACTCCTGGTCTAATCCTAAGGCTGTGTACAAAACTTGAAGCCTTATCCCCTTTAGACATTGCCTTCCGGGATAGTAGCCAGTGACAATAATTTTGTAACTAAAGCAGACGTTTTAAATTAATTTTTCTACTTCCTCCCTCTCTCAGTCACAACGTCCATTATGAGGTTGCTGATATTCCTTCCAAAAGCTTTTTCAAACAGAGCACAAAAGAAAAGATGGTTTCTGACCATAATGACATCAGGCTTTCTCTTAGACTTTTTGCCCAGAGGCGGTATTGATGGCTCAGCCTGTCCTAGAAATGCCAGAATGCATGAGGTTCACAAAGCCATGCATTAAATGAAGTGTACAGGACTCTGTAGCTGTCAGACATTAATTTAAAAAAAATAAAGCTTTGCTATATAAAGAAGAGTCAGTCAACTTTGCTGATGGCCTCCTGCCTCCTGGACTAATACAAAGTTATCCATAAGGAGAGGTGGACAAGTCCACAGACCTACCAGAAACAGGATCTTGCCACTTAGTTCTTGTTCACCTACATGCTTCCATTTGTGCCTTCAGTTACAAAATGACTGTTTTCTTAGCAGGATTGCTCTTCACATAACAGAGGATAGGTGTTATCTTTTTCCTTTCTGCATTACCAGAAGATTTGGATCTTAATTCATTATCCATTTAACTGGAATGGGCTGCTAGTCTCCTTTGGCAGACTTGAAGTGCTCTCCTTCCAGATGCAAACTTAAGCCAGCACAAAAACAGTTAAAAACTCTCAGAACCTCTGTAGCTTCAGTCACTTACACTGTGGTGTCTTCGTTCTTTATGCTGCTGCCAATTTAAATTCTGTCAGTCCCACAGCACTCTTTTTCTCTGCACACCTTATTTGCTAGCCATCAATTAAGTAAAGAATTAAGGAGTTCAGAAATTAGTTTTTAAAAGGATTAAAAATATTCTTTGCTAAGGAAATGGATTTTTGTCTGTGTGGTTCTGCTTATAGAAGGATGGCAGCATTTTCTAAGGATAAAAGAGTCGTCTCCCTCTCCCTCATATAAATCAACTGGCAGTTGAAATATTTTGCAGAGGAGATACATCATAATGAGATTTCATGAGAGATGTCACTTGGCTGCTTGCTCTTCTGAGAGTGTTGTATGTCACTGCAGTCATAGCGTGCTTCCCCTTGCCAGGAGCTCTGGTACGGAAGTTTAGGTTTGGCAAAATGTTCCTTTAGTTCATTTTTTGCAATTCGCCTAAAAGGAAGTTAAAATTTCATCTGAGAATCTGCATGATTTTTTGATAAACTCTAGGAATGGCTCAGGTTAATAGCTTTGGGCTATTTAAAACAGCACTACTTAGCATGTCAGCACAATCTGAGTGCAAGTTGTATGGCACAGTGCAGACTTAGTTTTAGCGCTGAGACAACAAGTTTCTCTTTCAAAGAGATCAAAATTCTTCAGACACTTGCACCAGTTCTTTCTGGAGTGGAAGAATGTCCTCTGTGAATAATACTGACACAAGTCTCACCTGGTGGGAAATCCAAACACACTTAATGTGCTTTATTGCATGTTAAGGACATCATTGCTGCTCTAAGTCTTTATGTTTTGACTGGTTTTCATGGAATCTATAGAAAAACATTTACACAATTTCTCAGTTCTGCATGGAATCTTAACAGGACTGTTGAGGTCTGACTAAGTTCCTGCCTGTTTCTGTTGTTGATTTTCCTCTAAAATTTTTCAAGAACTTGTGTCTATAATTTTTGTCACAAGGGCTCCTCCTGTCAAATTTCCAGTGAAGTCTGATGAAAAAGAGAAAAAAGAGGCTTATTTTCAGATGAAATTATGGTTGTGAATATGTCTCATTTTCCAGAAAGTATCTCTTAGTGGTTAATGCATTGAAGCCCACATTTTCATATTCAATTTTTGCTGACTCCCTTGATTGCTCAGTGCTTTGGCTGTTCCAGTTGTTCATGTGACCACGGAGCGCCTCCTTTTCCTCCATGCCTTGCCTCCTGTGCCAGTTTAGAAATTGACACCTCTGAACATTGTCTGCCTGTCAGTGTGTTTGTGCAGAGCTCTTGCAAAGTAAATCTTTTTGACACTGAAATTCGACTGCCTATGCATTACATGACTGCATCCTCATTTCCCACTGGCATTAAGGAACTCCAGAAACCTTTAGTGATGGGTTGGGAAAACAGGCAGAGAGGGAAATACTGGATTCTCTCAGACAGAAACATTTTTACTACTACTTTTGTTGTTCCAGAGTGGTGATATGGTCTTTAGTAGCAAAAATGGAATAAGCTAAGTTAGTAAGAGTGACATTCTCACCTATCGCAAGGGATGGACATTGCTCACAAAACCAAGCACAGATAGTCCCAAACAAGACTGTTTCTTCAAAATCTACAGAACACTAAGAATAAAAGCATCTCACAGACTCTGAAATAACCAGGATTACTTAAACTTCCAGCTCCAGTTCAGATTTTTTTCCATTCATTTGCATTTAATAAGGCAAGTTCCCAGACAAAATTTTGAGTATGTCTTGAACATATCGAGCCCTTTTTGCCATGTGCAAACATCTTTGCAGTGTCCATAAAATGTTGTAGTATCCTGGGAAATGTTGGAGACTAGAACATGAAGAATTTTTAAGAGAAACATTAATAAATCATTTCCAAAAATGAGGAGTAAGGACTGAAGTCTTGAGGACTTTCAAACAAAGCTCGCCAACCTCTTTTTGATATGTGTAGAAGCTGTGTCCTTCAACTTTTTCATCACCTGGGAAAGTGTTTCAGATTTCAGGCCAAGGTACCATAGATATTTTCAAAGGGACATTGATTAGTTTCATTACAGGGGAAATCTGAGAAGTGAATGGCAGGGTTCCTACAGACATGGATTATTTATCTCATATATTTACAAGTTCTCTCAAATTGCCTTTTTTTTTTTTTAATTGGATGGGGTGCTTGCTCTGAGCTCAACTTTCACATTACCAGAACATTGCTAAGGCTTTTGTCCATTCCTCCAGCATCAGCTAAGTAAAGGGGTTTGCATCATTATCCGACCTGATAAAACCTTTTCCCTTACCTAGCTTTTCCTAAGTTCTGTCCTCTGACAGAAGATTAGTGCCAGAGGAATGTCAAGTTGCCTGGTCTAGACATGGTGTGTTTCTGAGGTTTTTATCCCAGGTAGAATCTGACATTTAATTATATAAATGGATGCAGTGTTCATCACCATGCAGTCAAACATCTGTTATTTCTGCTGCACTTGGATATGTTTGGGCTCAAATAATCCAGGAGATAAACCTTGTATGAGAAGATTTATCCTTCATCTTCAAGCTAATGTTCTTTCTACTCCAGATTTTGAAGGAAAAATAGGACAGGTACTTAATTTATTTCCCATCTGATGGTTTTGTTTTCTATATATGTTGCTAATGGTTGAAGCAAGAAAAAAACTGTTCTTTATTTCACTCCTACTTCCTGCTCAAACAATATTTTTTCATCACACATTTTTCTGTCTACTTACTGACCCTTCCAAAAAGAAATGTTTAATGAATTTTAAAGAAAATTAAGTTTTTGTAAATTTGTTGTGAATCAGAAACTGCATTAAGGGAACAACTCAAATGAGATTTTTCCCATCTGAAGAAACAACAGACAGACTACATATCTCATTTGGGAGAAGTTACATGCTTAGTCAGCACGTATATGGTAGTTCACTAAACACCATACATACACGTAGCTCCTACCTAGCTTCTACATATGATGCTTTGTACCCCTCAGGGATCTAAAAGTGATCAAGAGGAGTGGTCATGGCTGTTGAGATACTGGAAGTTTGGAGGGAAAAAATGCATACACAAAAAATAAGATTCCATCACTCCTCCAGCTCATTGAGTAGCCCATTTCCCTAATGCCAACTTTGTTCTTATTTTTCAATTGCTGGGGATTTTTTTCCACTGATTAATTTAAAGATTCTTTCCACCCCACATCTCCTTTTTTTTTTTCTTTCCCCAACCACCAAGTTCTCCATGAATTTTGTTATTTCTTTGGAGCACACCCACAAATCTCACTGGGTGAAATACACTGTACCACAGCCTCAGAGTAGTTGTTCAGCCAGCATATGACCACAACCATGAATTGCTGGATCAACAAGAGCACTGTTAGATGTGCTCTGTTCACATGGTGCTTGAGTTACTTGCTTTTTCCAATGATCTATTATTTCATGAATTTGTGAGGTCTAAAATTGGGCATTTGCATCTTAATCTCTTTGAGGCTAGGTGATTTCAGACATTCAGTCTGGAACTCTTTATTGCATTCATATTCCCATCATTCACTAGCTCAATCTGGCCCTTTTGTTAAAGACCCCTACCCTTTCCACTCATCACACTCATTGCTATTGTATTTTCCCTAATAATATTGCTTCTATATCCGTTATCCTTACTACAGGGAAAAGACATGAGGAGACCCCTACCCACAGTCACTGAATCCAACATTTTCAGGAAGTTACATCATAGCATCCCTTTGAGCATTCTCATTTACACTTCTGCTTGATTTGGTTTTTTCCCTACTTCAGAAATGCTAAATTTCTCAGAAATAAAATGTTGGCTGTACTAGCATCCCTGGAGGCAATGCATATGTCAGTATAGAATTTGGTTGCTTCCACAAGATCCTATTCAAACTTGTGTGGTTTGCATGTTATTTCTAATAACTATCGCAACTGTGTGCATAAAGCTAGAGATTTCTGCTGGCCTCTCTCTGTTATAGCTCTTTAGAGTTGCATCAAAACATTTTGTGATTTCCATTTTGGGATTGGGGAGAAATGGCATCCCTGGTGAGGAGCTCAAAAGAGGGTACAGAAATATCCAATGCACCCTCCCTATAAGAGTCAAAGTATGCTTGCAGCAAAGAAAGGTATTTACATAAGGGAAGTGTAGAAACATATATATTACATATTCAAAACCTACTCCCATGAACTGTTGCTTTAGTAGAGAATTCTTAAAAAGCTGAACAGAGGTGATTGGTTTGATTTTTAGTTCCTTGAAATGGATCAGATTTTATCAGCCTATATATATATAATCTCCATCAAGTTACAAGAAAATTGGTCCAAGCTGAAGGTCAGTGAAGGTAAAAAAAAAGTGATGCTGTTAGTACAGTGGAAGGTGCTTTGGGGATGTTGCCATCAGTCCATCAGTGACACTTTAGCTTGGATCTTTGTGCTGTACTCTGGTTACTGCAACTCCTTAGTGGACAGGATCATGAGAACAGGCATCCCCATTCGTGTGCTTGGCTACTCAGTGCATATTGACTGCCTGACTTACTGACTGCCCAGTTCATAGCTGGGGCAGCAAGGGCAGACTCATAGAGGTGCTGTGGTTCAATCTTTTCAATACAAAAGAAAAATTAAGAAAGGACTTTATCACAAAGCAAGCTACTGAACTGGAGAAATCCTGTGCTAAATTTGTGGAAATACCCTAATCAATGCAAGCTTCAAGGCCTCTTCCCACACTTTATTTAAAATTTGACTAACCAAAAAAAAAAAAGGCTTTAGTATAAAAGATCATGCCTGAAGCATGAGCACATTATTCTGCATACAGTAGTCATTGAACTCCATCTTCACTCATGCTTCACATCTCCTTCACACTGGAAGCCACTGGTCAGTGTCTGGTGGATCAGAGAGCAAACACTGTTGGCATATGAGGTTCTAGAGCATGAGAGAAGCCAAAGGGCAGGACTTACACATGGGTGAGATCCAGGCCTTGCTGCAGGGGGTGTGAACATATTGCTCAGGGTGTGACACTTGGCAAACTGGACTGTACTAACACTTTAGCAGAGGTTAGTGTCCTGGAAGGGCTTCTGTGACAGTCGAATGACTTCCAACAAGGCAGTGAAAGTTGGATTCCTAATATTCTTCTGATAAATACTTTATTATTGATTTTTGTAGTAATACTAGAAGTTGAAACAAAACAGTGGATCCCAACAGCACACAGGGCTTACACAGATTAATAGTAATCTTTTAGCTCTATGAGACTAGAGTTGTCACATATAAGGCAGGTACAACTGCTGTCAGTATTGCTTCTATAGGAAGCTGTAAGAAATTATACTGTGTGAGGGAGGCGAGAGTTGAACACAGACCAAGAGCCCATCAGACAATCAATTGTCTGTTGAAGTGGGGTAGAAGGGATAGGGCTGGGAGAATGCATTTCAGAAACAGAGCAGGAGTAACCAAGAAAAACAGCTGAGAAAGTGTCTGAGTGATGTCAAATGGGAGAACAGAGAGAGCAATGATTTTCTCTGCCTTAGTAACAGATGTACGCTTATTAGTGAAGGATAACTCTGACAACACAAAAGAATTGAATTCTGGTTCTCCCTCCAGCAGGTGTAAATCTTTGTGACCCTTTTTGCCCAAGTACTTGTGAAAAATGTCTCATGGGGAGTCCTACTTTGAGCCCAGTGCTTGCTGAGATCAAATACTTTCCTCAGAGGGTTGTCACAGTGGCCTCTGCCTCCCTGCCTAATGTCTGCAAAGCCTTGAATGGTTGAAAGTCTGCTTTATTTCTCTAGTCAACTGCCTTAAAAGATCTGGAAATACCTCTTCATGGTATCCTAATGCCACAAATCAGAACAGAGCATTTTAAGGTAAAATATCAGTGTTCACATGCTGATGAATTGCCCATGCAGTACCGACATGGAAAAACCACTAGTCCATATAAACTTTTCAAGCTAAACAATTCCTTCATCACTCAGAACCTCAGAAGCTTCATGTTCCAGCCTTTAGAGATTGTCCTTCAATTGCCTGCTCAATTTAAGTACCTCCCTTTCTCAGAAATCTCCCCTCTGTGAGCTTTAGTGAGTTCCCTGTTTACCTTAATTTAGCTAATGCACAAGATATCCAAGGCTGATTACAGAACTGTCAGTCAGATGGCAGGACTTGACTGATTCTTTCATTATTCCATTACAGTTTCCTTCAGCTGGCATCTCTTTTTACTAGCAGTAGGTGTCCCGTGCCCAAGGAAGCACTGTGTGTGAATATGCAAAGAGGACCAAACCCTAGATGAGTTGGTTGAGTCCCTAGTATCTGTCTGCTTGTGAAAGCAGTAAGTAGCAGAGTAGACATAACATTAAATGGTACTGAGATCCCACTCAGCTGTTTCAGGGGAGGTATCATAAGCAAATGTATAGGTAGACCTGAGCAAGAAGCCAGTGAGAAGTGGCTCAGATCCCCACAGTGCTTCCAGAGCAGCAAAGGGTGAAAAGTGCCCCTAGTACAAACTAGGCTGTACTGTTTGTACCCTAGTACAAATTTGGCTGGTGGTAGTTAGGAAAGAGTTGACAGACTGTGGATTTCTCCACTGGATGCAGGGGCTTCTCAGCAGATGATCAGGACATGAGTATCTCATGATGGAAAACACTTTTGTCGCAGAGCTGTTTGTAACTGTCCCATTGCAGGTTAATCCATTGCATTGTCAAATCTTCACAAACAACTCAGATACAGCTCTCCAACAAAGGACTGCTTGGCTCTAGAGGAGGAAATCAGCCATTCAAATCTGAGCCTGACTCCAAATGGATCTGTCATTAGGATTGCAAATAGGACCAGGGAGCATGCCTTCAGCTCCTGGGTGCATAGGCAACCCTGCAAATGGGTCTTCTCATTGTTCGTTTTTTCACTGTCAATACCATGCAGCTTTTACAATATCAAGTTCCAGTTAAGAAGTGCATCTAGGTCCTAGAAACCTTTTTGTGCAGATTTTGTGCATCCCTGCAAGCTGCTTGCCCTCTTTTTCCTGAACCACCATAACTGAAGAAACCAGAGATATTTTTTTTCTGAGTGAATACATGCTTAGGGGTAAAAGTACATGTGCAAGGACTAAATCAGCCTCTTCTTCCACACCTAGAGGGCAAAAGAAAAATGAAAGCTTGTCAATATATGCTTTCTGTTTGAGCTTGGCATTTTGACGCCTCTTTTGGCCAGTTCATGTTAGATTAAATTAGGTACCTTCCCAAGCAGCAATGATTCACAACTTTTTGCTCTGCTTCCAGCTGGCATCCTTGTGCTGAAGCAGTGCATCAGCTGGTCTCTCTGCATTCTCCATCTGGATGCCTCATCGGCCTCTTCTCATGGCTCAGTTTGAACTTTGCCTTCCTCTTCAGTCTTTCCCAAAGGCAGCACCCACTCCAGAAGGGTCTCAGCAACACAATCCCCCCTGGCATCTGCTCCCTGAATGACTGGTATTGCCTCCAAATTCAGCCTGCTTCCCCAGTCCCTTGCTCCCCCTAACAAAGCAGTTCTTTCCCTCAGGTGTGGCAGCAGGGATCATCTTTGCCGGCTGGCCTTGCACTGCTCTCCTTCTCTCTGGAGGGGAAGCACACTCATTACCCTCACCTCTGAAGACTATTCAGTCTGCAGACATGTATGTGCTGATCTGTTAACTTCTCCCACCTGATTCCCTGGCCTGTTACATTTTTGGAAAGAGCAAAAAGTTTGAAAATGTCTAAACATTTTAAGTTGGGGTGAATTTGTTTTCAAATGGTATCTATCTTACCATATGTCATCCTTCTAGAAGCACTGGACTTTAACAGGAGTCCATATGCCATGACTACAGCCAGCCACAGGCATCCTGTGATGCCACATGGCTGTGTATTTCTGTTAGCCACAGTGCACCACAGGCACATCAATTCAAGAAAAAACTATGAACTTCATTTGGTAAGGTGAGGAAACTGCAAGTTTATGAACCTGGACTATTAACACCATTCTAATAAACATTGCAACTTGGGAAAATTTGGCATAAAGTAGAAATTTTTTGTAGTTTTTACTTTTTTCCTAGGAAAATGTTTGCAAGATGGAAACTTAAAAGACAAATCACCATGCTGAAATCCACTTTTTCATCTTAAAATTATTTGCAAGGAGAATTTATAAGTAACTTGAGTTTAAAGATGCCTCATAGCCATGCCTTGTGATCTACACTTACACTGGTCCTTTTGAGAGGGCAAATTACTCACAGACTTCCAAACACTCATAGTTTTGGTTTTTTGCTTTCTCATCTCTCTGCAGAAGGCTCCCTCTCTCGAATGAGCTCTGGAGTAAGGCTGTGCCTGTAATCTTTAAAGATTTTCTTTTTCATCCCTCAAACCTTGTCATGGGCAGGCCACTTCAGGGATCCACGTGGGTCCACTTCAGGGATCTTCTTTATTCAGTCAACTCATTCCTAAGTCTTTTTCTTCCAGACAATCCTCTTCCTTTCTATCTACTTAACAATTTGTATAAATGACAAACTACTTTCTTATTCTGTACTGCAGCTTGGCCTCTATATTTTTTAGTATGAAGGGCATCTTTTTTTTATTTTCTGGCTTTTTTTTTTCTTCTCTCTACACTTATACAGCAATGTAAGTGCCTGAAAATGCAGCAGCATTTCTGTTTTGATCAAATCATTCATCCAGTCACTCGGACTTGATCATGCTGGATTGAGCACACATAAAGGAGATTCCCTGTCTGAGCTGCTTTCTGGGAGGCTGGATGGCACCAAGTAACCTGTGGTGCCTTTCACCCAGGAGTGTGAAATCAGTTTTTTTTTTAACTTCTGTGATTAAGAGTAGCACTCTGTTGCAGAGAACTTGGCCTGTAACAGCACCTGGTGGGTTTTTTCTTAATTCTGCTCCTCTGTTTTCACACTAGCATACTGGCACAGGAGGCTGCACACACAAGGAAAAAAAAGTTAGAAGAATTGATGTTGTAAGCTGACTGGACTGTCAGGAATGAACTTAGCATGCTTAGTTGCTCCTGTCAGATGGCAATAATAAGTCTACTTGCCTTGGATTTATTCACTGAGAATACTGTCAAACAATTCTTTCACTTGATGCTGTGAGTATTTCAGGGTTCGTATAGCTTCTGGTAGACATGTTAAAACCATGTAACATCCATTTCTATCACCCGAAGAATCAGTCCTCAGCTAAGAAACTGAAGCTGTTTCACCTCTGCATATTGTGACGGACTCATTCAAGGGATCATTGGGCAATAGCTATAAAGCAGCTGCTTCAGCACAATGAGAATTCTTAACCCTTTGGTGCGGGGCTGAGTGAATGCTCCCCCTGGTCCATGATGGCTGTCCTGTGTCTTGCCTTCCCTCTCTCTCCTGCACTCTTGCACATTCTCCGAGGCAGGGGTGCGGGTGGCTGGAAATGTGAAGTCACCTGATAGGATGCTGCCTGACTCCCTTCGCTCTGCACAGCATAAGCTCTCCTTGCCTAGTGGTAGTGAAAGCAACTCTGCAAGGCTTTGCTCTGCTCTGCAGGCTGCTGAGTTTGCTGCAGATGCAAAACAGAAATCCATCCTTCTACTGCCTACTTACCACCAGGAGGGTTATATGTCTTCTTGCCTCTTGTTCCTTCCCCCAAGCCTCTGTTCTCAAAAGGAAGCTCTGTTCTGCTGCTAGCAATGCATCCTAAGACGCGGCTGTGCTGGTGTTGCCCTGCTTTCTGTGTGTGGGCATTCGTGTTCACATCCTTGATTAAAGGTAGGCTCTCTTTGATACCAGTTTCTAGAATATTTTCTAGTTACTGTCTCTGCTTCTGTTTTCTTGAATTAATTCAATGTAAAGCTTCCACCAGGTATTTCCAACTGAAATCTGTATTTGAAAAGAGCTAAAGCAATACTAGTTTTCCAATGTAAAACTCTTCATTTGTGTTTGGGAACTAATGGAAGAACTATTTCTAGAAAACAGTGGAAATGGATTAGGGCTCCTAGTAGTTTCATTTGATGCTTGAATTTGCAAAGGCTTAAATAATGCAGGCTATGGATGTGCATGCTCAGTACTCACACTTTCAAAAGTGAGAACTTTAACTGTTGTTGTTCACTATTGTTTGTGATCTGTGTTTTAAATATGCTGCAGTCATTTCTGTTCACAACTCTCATGGAGTTTAGCACGATTTTTTGCATTTAGGACACATTTATTTTGAAACTCTCACTTCTGCGATGACCAAGATGTGTATTAAATATACTGCTTGTCTTAGCAAGGCATAAGAAACTGTTTTAAAGCAGCACCATGGGATAAAACCTAAATATTTGTCTGGTTTCATTACTTTATTTTAAAGCATGTATCTATTAAGAAGCCAGTGGGAAAATTTCAAATGAAACATGATTTTAGATGCATTTACTTTAGTCATGAGACTTCATGTTCCCACAGTAGTGTACTTCTAATCACAGCGCTATGGGTGGTTATGATGAAATCTGAAAAGAAAAATTTTAGTTCTTTTTTGAATGAAACAATACATGATATAAAAGAATCCAAACTCATGACATATTCATGTGTCTTCTCTGAATGATGTGGAAAGGATGAAATAAAATATCAAGTTTTCAAATTTTTACTAGAATTTTCTTTCCATACATGTAAGTGACCAGTAGGCAGCATTTCATCTTGCAGTATGATAATCCCCTGCAATTTCAGGATGCTTTGTATCACCTTAGAGGTGAAATCTCTTTTTCAAGAACAGGGGAAGGACAGTCTAATCATGAAAGTGCAGCATACTGAGACCAGGTGTCTCCCTGCAGGACATCTGCACATCCACAGGCCCTTGAAGGATATGTAAATTGCAAATTTATGTGCCAGAGACTGTGCTGCCTGGTACAAACTCCTTCTATGTTTAATATTTGCAATCATAAAGGCTTATCATGGTTACTTGTCTGATGTGTTCTAGTGCAATCTGGGACTAATGCAAAAAACTTATGACAATGAGTCTGAAAACAATTTTTTCCACAGTTGTATCAGTAATATCTTTGAGATCATCATATAGCTTTGATAGCACAGCTGTGCACAGCATGAGACAGAAATTCTAAACTTGAGTTTATAAAATGTTTTTATTTTAGGTGCTGAATTACAGTAATGTATTGTAATAGCAAAGTTTTTCACGAAAATTGTTCTTCTGAGCTGTTGTTGCCAGAGCCAATAAAATTTAATAGTTTCCTTTAGAAATCAAAGTGTATAGCCTTTTACACTGTGAAAATAACTGTTTCAGGTTTAGACTATGTGTAACAGGTTAGGAGCATTCTTCTTAACTCTGCAGTGAGTCAGCTCAGTGCCTGTCACATACCTTGCTTCTTCTAAGCCATCTGGTCTGTTCTTCATTAATGAGGGTTTACAGATGTGATCTGCTTGTTCCCAAAGAACAGTTCTGTATTACACAGATGCATGCTATTCTATAAGAAATGTTAGTATTCCCACTTTTTTCTTGTTCTTAGAACTTAATAAATGAACTTTCTGCAAAGAAAATTGTGCTATCTAAAGAGTGGAAATATCAATTGTGAGGATAAAATTCAGTCATAATGTTTAAGATTAGGAGGCATCATTGTAGTCATCTAATCACCTGATCGAGATTTTGATACAGTAGTTGCAGCCTTAAGCTTTTACTTTCTAAGTAGGTATGCTTTTCATGAACACCCTGTTTTACCGGGAAGATTCACAAAGATTAAATCTGTCACATTTCTACTTCCTATATTTCACACCACCTTACTTTGATGTGATACCAAGGTGGGCCAAATGGAGGCTCATAGGCCAAATCCAGCTTAGGAGACAAAACCACTGAAGCCATTACCTTACTATTTGAGGAAACAAGGAGTAGCCAGCATTCTGCAGGAGGATGCTTTCAACTGACACCATACTGGCAACCTCTCCTCTCTGTGCTCTGGTGGCTTTAAACATGGTCACAAGCACAAGGTCCAGAAATATAGCACAGACTATTATGTTATCCAGCACCTTCTTCCCCCTTTTTCTTCTCTCTGGCTTAGCTGTTCTTTGTCTTTACCAATACAGATACCACAGCCTGCGAATCAGAGGAACGGTTATTTCACAAACTCTTCTCCCAGTACAACCAGTTCATTAGGCCGGTAGAAAATGTGTCTGATCCTGTCACGGTGTATTTTGAATTGGCCATCACCCAGCTTACAAATGTGGTAAGACTCACTACACAATACTGCTGAGCTTTGGGGATGGTTGTAAACACATGCAAATCGCTGAAGCAGGAGATGTAATTGTGATGGCTGAACACACCTACAACTCTCCTTGCTTTCATTTCATGTGTGTCTACGTGCACGTGCTGAAACCTTTGCTGTTCTTTCAGTCAAATGAGTTGTTCCAGTTGCTTGAAGAAGTGGTTCGAATGACACAGATTCATTTCCTTACTTCTATAGAATCAAACCCCTCTGCTTCAGGTAGCAGCCTCCAGAGCCTAGGGCAGAAGCACTAATGTTCAAGCCCAGGCTAGCCCTCTTCACAGGGCTAGCCCACTCTAGAGACACCTAGTGTGTCCACGTTGTGTGTAGCATGTGACCAATTCTCCTTTGGGGCTACTGTCATTTCCCAGTAGTCCTGAGGGGAAAAATCTTCTCATTTTTTTCAATCTATGTGTTTCAAAATGGTGTAAGGGAAAAGTGTGGAAAGTGGAAGAGTGATGTTTCAAAGCATGGAGGTGGGGATGAATGTTGTATGGTTTGGAATGCAAATGGGTGTGGGGCAAACATACCGGGCAGGACAGAGCCAATGTGGAAGAAACAAAACATCACCTGTCTGATTTGTGACTGATTGGCAATCACAATAAGTGACTACAAAAAGAAGGTCTCTGTATGGCAGCTACCTAATTTAGTGCTGGTCAAGTGCATCTGCTCTAGAGGTTTGCATAGAAATTCAAAACACTGTGATACAAATGTCATTTTCCTTGAATCTCAACCAATTCTGTACTGTGTAATCAGAGTTTTTTAAACACTGAATCCAACAAAATACACAGCCACAAGAAGAACCTCATCCTTTTGGTACAGGTCAGAGCAATTCTAGGTTGTATGTCTCCAGATACTCAAATGTCTGGCAAAACAGTGCAGTTTTCTGTATACCTGATATTTATGGAGCATGATTTTTCAGGAAAGTTTTATTCATTTTTCAGTAGGGTTGCACACAACAGTGTACAATGTGTAAACCTCTTGAAAGATGCTAGAAAAAATCTGCTATCAGTTAATGTGAGATTCTATTTTCCAGTTTTATGGGCTAAGGTTTTGGCCATCTCCGAATACTAAAACTGTTTATGCCTGTGTTTCTTTATAGGATGAAGTCAATCAGATTATGGAAACAAATTTGTGGCTAAGACATGTAAGTGACTCTGTTGCATTTCTCATGCATTTTGCATCGAAATGATTAAATGTGTGTTACTTGTAACTCACATCTATACACTAAGTTTTTGTTTTGTAACAAGGATTTTAAAAAATTAATAAGGAGAATCTCCACAATTGAAAAAGTAATTTCTTCATTCTTTTTACCTAGAAGTTACATCTTCTTTCTTTCCTGTGGGATATATTCTTCTCCAACTTCATGATGATTGGTTTTCTTCTGGAAAATCAAGCTGGATGTACTCCTTAAAGAGTGATTAAATATGCCACTCTAGGTCATCCCCATCAAAATATTTATTAGAAAAAGGAACATGCTTCCATTGTTCCTGATAGCTTTGAGTATTTTTACATAGATAAGTATTGGAAATAATACCAATATAGCCGGATGGAACGTGCCTGGGCTCGTCTGGCCCTTGCTGCTTGACCAAGGGCGGCAGCTGTGGTGGTTTCATCTCAGAGACACCTTTGGCTGGCTGGATATTGCAGCTGGGCACTCGGGACAAGTCCAGGCATGTGGGAGCTCAGGTTTACCTCTGGCGGAGTGGCTTTAGGCGAGGTGAAGGAAAGGAGTCAGGTTCTGATGGAGGGTTTCGATCCAGAGCTTTATTTCTGGCACACAGGCCTCTGAATGCAGCAACAGCTCCAACAGAACCGGGGAACCATGTGGTTGCTGTGTCTTTTAACCCCAGGGAGAGGGGGAGGGAAGGGGTAGGGATCCCACCAACCAGGTAAGGGGAGGGGAGTCTCAGGGGACAAATGACACCAGGATGGCCCAATGTCCCCCAGGGCTGAGAGGCATCTTTTGAACTTTGCCAGTCAGATGATGCCCTTTCTGGAATGCCAAGATTGATGGACAGCAGTCAGCAGGGGGCAAGGGGAGGGAAAGGGAGAGGTGATTGGCATACCTGGGGAAGGAACCAGCATAAGTGAGACAGGCTATGACATCACACCACAACAGATAAGGATTCTTAGGGGACCTAAACTGCTGAGAAAATATAGCTAACTTGCACCATTGTTTTCAGGCACTGGTTGTGGTCCACACAGAGTTTTCTGTAAAAGAAATAGGTGAGAGACCATGGAGCATGGCCCCATGATAGGGCACTAGGCAGCAATGCAGGAGAGCTGCTGCGCATCCCTTGCTGCTCTGACCTCATATGTCAGTACTCCTGTGGAATCAATACTGTCTTCTGGCAGCAGCTGCCTGTTCAGGGGCAGATGAGCCAAACGTGGGGGTGCTGGTCTCCTCTGGTGCTGTCCTCCTCTCACCTGTGGGGTGCTGCAGCAAGGTCCCTATTTTCTCTTGGTAGTGGGGAGGTAACATTTCACAGACAAGGCTCTCTACTGATGTCACACAACAGAGGAGCGATCTCAGCATGGCAGCAGTTCATAGCAATTGGCACCCCATCCCATCACAGAGAAGAGAGTAGCAATCAAAAGAGCAGTATTCACACATGTCCAGTGTTTCTCCAGGTCTTCCTGTCTTTTGGACCTTTGTCCCCTTCTCCACATGCTACACTTCATTACAGTCTGTGATTTTACAGGAAGATCTGAGAAACAGATATTTGTTGATAATTTAAAGTTTTATAATCCTTGTCCATTCTTCTTTCAGATTTGGAATGACTACAAACTGCGATGGGATCCCAGACAATATGATGGCATTGAATTTGTTCGGGTACCAGCAGATAAAATTTGGAAACCAGATATTGTCTTGTATAATAAGTATGATAATTCATTTTACCCATTTTATTGATTCATTTGAATCTTTCTCTCAAAAATATGCCCTTGCAGCTCCTATAAAAACACCCATTACATTTTATTTTCAAGGTATTTTTTTTTGTTTTGCCTCATTTGTCTTTCCAGTGCTGTGGGAGATTTTCAAGTTGAAGGCAAGACCAAAGCCCTCCTTCGCTATGATGGAATGATCACCTGGACCCCACCAGCTATTTTTAAAAGCTCCTGTCCTATGGATATTACTTTTTTCCCATTTGATCATCAGAACTGTTCACTGAAATTTGGCTCGTGGACCTATGACAAAGCCAAAATTGATCTTCTGATCATTGGATCCAAAGTAGATATGAATGACTTTTGGGAAAATAGTGAATGGGAAATAGTTGATGCTTCTGGCTACAAACATGATATCAAATATAACTGCTGTGAAGAGATCTACACAGACATAACATATTCTTTTTATATTCGAAGGTTGCCAATGTTCTACACCATAAATCTGATCATTCCCTGTCTTTTCATCTCATTCTTGACTGTGTTAGTTTTTTACCTGCCATCTGACTGTGGTGAGAAAGTTAATCTTTGCATCTCAGTGCTTCTTTCTTTGACTGTATTTTTACTGGTGATCACAGAAACAATCCCATCCACCTCTTTAGTAATTCCCCTAGTTGGTGAATATTTACTCTTCACAATGATATTTGTGACTCTGTCAATTGTCATCACAGTATTTGTCCTCAATATACATTACAGGACTCCAATGACACACACAATGCCCAAATGGGTAAAAACTGTCTTTCTTCACCTGCTCCCCAAAGTCCTGTTGATGCAGAGGCCACTAGAACAGCAGAAAAAAAACACCTCCAGAAAAACCAAGAAAGTATCAGACAGTAAGTTGGGCAAGTCAAAGCACAGCAAACACAAAGACACCAAATTGCACAAGGAGCAGCGGTGCAGTCGCTGTGATCAGGCAACTGAACTCCGTACCACCGAAAGACAGCTGAGCCATCAGTCTCTGAGATGGATGACAGAGCACATGGAGTACTCTCCAGAGGTGAAGGATGTCATCAGCAACGTCCAGTTCATCGCAGAGAACATGAGATCTCAAAATGAAACCAAAGAGGTAAGGGAGGTAACCATCCCTTTAGGGCTGGTTTTGTTTGTATTGAAATCAATGGTGATGACAAGGTGGAGTGCCTGTGTGTAAAGATCAGGGGCTAGGTCAGCAGGGCACTTGTCCTGGTAGGCGTCTGTTACAGACCACCTAGGCAGGATGAACAGGCAGATGATGTATTCTACAGGAGGCTAGAATAAGTATCATGATCACCAGCCCTTGTTTTCCTGAGGGACTTCTGCTTGCCAGGAAGCTGCTGAAAGGGTAACACAGCAGAGAAGAATCAATCTAAGAGGTTCCTGAAGTGTGTGGAAGATAATTTCCTGACACAGGAAGCAAGCCAACCAGGGAAGGTGCCTCACTGGACTCATTGTTTGTGAACAGAGAAGGACTAGTGGGAAATGTGACAGTTGGAGGCCATGGGCACAGCAACCACAGAATGATAGAGTTTTCAGTTTGGGGTTTAGTTGTGAGGGGTGCCAGCAGAACTGGATCTCCAGCAGCTCGACTTTGGCCTGTTTAGGAAATTGATTTCTAGAGTCCTTTTGGAGTGAGTCCTGAAGGTCAAAGGAGTCCACAAAGGCGGGACATGGTCTAAAAAGGAAATCCTAAAGGTACAGAAACAGTAGTACAAACTGCTGGGGAAGAAGACCATATAATGGGTTGTTTGTTTGAGGTCATGAATTTTTTTCTTATTTGGGATTACTATCATAGAAAATGGTGCACATTGGAATTTAAGGGATTCTGGGGTCATATCCTCCTGTGTAAACACAAACTAAAAGAAGCTGCAAAAGGATTTTCTGACACCAGGAACTCATAAGGAGCACAAATTCTCTGACACTTCAAGATGTTTATAAAATTGTTTAGAAACTAATGCAACATATATCTTTGATCTGTCATGGAATTTTTGCTTTTGGTTTTGAATTTTTTTAGATACTCTATGATGGTAAAATCCGTTTTAAAGCTAAGTGCTGCTGTATTTATATGGAAAATCACAACTTTATAAGGGAAATGTTGATATGCATTATTCCTATCAGAATATTTTGTTGAAATTCATACAACTTCAGTAAAACCTAAAGATCACCTTTATTCCCCTTCTTCTTTATGCCCCACAGAAGAAGTTTCATCTGAAAGCAAAATCTATAAATTTTTGAATAAAGGAGTAGAGTTAAACCAGTGACTGAATTCATAGAGCGAGAATGTAGCACATGCCAGCCTGAAGTAAAAGACAGGAATCTTTTACCATAGAGGAGGATGGGGACTGAGCTGAGCCCTGCTTAGTATCTATGGCCTTAGTGCTTTGCTTAACTCACACATTTCAGCCCTGCTTTCATTATCACACCAGCTGCACAAAACATATCCATGTAGTGATTCAGCTACTTTCTCTGATGGTCTCCCAAAAAGAAGTTTTCCATGCAGTCACCCAAATAACTTACTGTCTTAATTATACAGCTCACGGGAAATCTTCTTTTGCTAGTTTCACTGATTTCCATTTTGCAAATCTCTCCTGCGACATGGAATTTTATTCTTAGTCCAGTGTGTTCATGAGCAGCTTTGTATCTTACCTTTCAGAACATACTAGAGATGGGAAGCATAATTTTTCATTTACAAAAAATCCCCTTTTCAGGGAAAAATCAGAATTTGTTCTCAGGCAAGCAGCGAGAAAAAATTATTCTGGAGGCTGCTTCTGCTTCAGCCAGATATACAAATGGATGGTGTTATGTACTAGTCCTAAATAAATCAAAGCCCTTTAAAAATTGCAGAAACATTTATAGCTGTTGGAGTTCTTTCTGAGTGCTCTTTCATGCAAAGTGCAGCTTCCATGTCTGATTTTTAGAAGTCCTCCAAGGTTCTTCCCTGACTACCAGCCTGTTTCTATTCATGGTCATATTACTATCATGGCCAACTTCTTTTTCATAACATCCCTATCACTCAACCCAATACTAGTAACTATCATAGCTGTCCTCTCAGTAGCCCTGGGAGGTTGGATAGGATTAAAGTAAATACAAACTTGAAAAGTCTTACCTTATTTATCTGTTTCTCACCCAGACTGAATTGCCATTATCAGAGTCTACAACTTCAAACTTACCCTACTTAAATTTTACTTATACTCTCCAATACCTGCTGCTGTATTCTTCACCCTCAACATGATCAAAATCCTAAAGCCAGTATTTTCTTGGAGGCAAATATAATAAAATTGGAAAAACAAGTGGAAGATCCCTCAGCAGAGAGCTCTTAACTAGTCACTAGTTTGTATGTGTGAATGTTCTTCTGATGCAGTGTTTCTTGTGCAGTACAAGTTCAAAGGTACAGTTTAAAGGACAGCAACTTCATTGAATGTAGTTCTAAGATCTGTCTCTCAGCCATGCAAAATCTGTTCTGTCCTGCTTAGCACACAACACTGCAGTTTGCTGGAACCCTTGCTTTGCCATAGTCCATGTGTCCATGTGTCCAGTTTCCTGAAATCAGTGGGGCTTGATTGGCGAGAGAGTGTTTCAAATCAGACCAGAATAGCAAACTGCATCTTGTGTGGGCTGTCAGGATAAATCCTTCCACAGGGTTTAGTGATGTGCAGCTGTGGTGGCTGTGCCTGCTGTTAAACCATCCCACTCTGCACCCACCACATGATCAGGTCCTGTTTGTTAATATCAGCATCACAGCCATGGATGAGCTGCCCTCAGACTCAAATATTTAGAACAATTCAGCAGACTAGCACATAGTGTTGTATGTTCTCAGCCAAAAGTGGTAAAATACCATTAGAAAATCAGCTCCTTCTGAAGAGATGTGAAAACTGAGCAACTATAAGCATGACAAGCACCTTCCTGACTTGCATGTGTGTTCTTCCTTACATGCAAAAGCACAAAGGGCATTTCTACTGCATAATGTCAACTCACAATAATATGTAACATTACATGTATTTTATCCTTCTCTTTTTTTATTCTCTTGCAGGTGGAAGATGATTGGAAATATGTAGCTATGGTGATAGACAGAGTATTTCTCTGGGTATTTATAATCCTGTGTGTGTTTGGGACTGTAGGGCTTTTCCCCCAGCCACTAATAGCAGAAACATAATTCAATCCATTGCTTTTCATCCACTTTTGCTCTTGTTTCATTTTCAGTTCATAGAAATTTCCCTTCTATTTCTCTCCTCTAACATCACGCCTCTGCTCACCACCTTGTCAGCACCCAGCTACAGAAGCTCCCAGAACAATAAAGTATGTGTTTACATTTATGTTTGAAATCAGACAGATCTTAAGTATTTAATCATATTTGAAGACAAATGGACCTAAAGTTAGAATGTGGTTACCGTGTGAGGCATACACATTTGAAAACTTCATGCTTCTAAAATCTTTTAAAATTAGTTTGATCTGCCACTTACTTTTCCATGTAAGGGGACCAAAAGGGGACCAAAGTCCCCTTTACTTCCTGATAGTGAGTACCAAGACCTTGATGAGCTTCAGTAGGATTTCTAAGCCACATATCTCACCAGGTTAACAGCGGTCTTAGTCCACAGGTTCTGCTCTGAAAACTCTTGCTTGCTCAGGCTCAGATATAAACCCAGAGAAGGGTTTGCTCCTGACTAGATAGTTGTCATAGACAGAATTGTTTTGACAGCACTGGATTGATCTGAGGTTTTGTGTTTTTAAAACCCAAGACCAACCTAAATTATGCATATCCCAGCAGGAGAAGGATGGATACCATGAATCCTCTGCAAAGTTGAGCACCCGGTTTCAAACAGCTGTGCAGCAGTGTTCTGCTTCCTGACTCCTCATGGGTCTGTCTGTGTGTGCAAACCTGAAATTTAGGGCCATGTCCTTTGGGGCTGAGGTTGCTTATTTGTAGCCAGGTCTCAACCCTAGTGTGCTTCCTCCTGAAACACTTAGTAGATGTGTTCCTGATGTGGTTTCTATAAAATGTGGGTGGTTTACCCTTAAGTCCCTCATTTGTTTATATTCCTGTAAGTTTTGTGGTGAAAGGTTCCTCTTTAAAAGGCACCACTACAATTAAACCAAATGGCTCCAAGAATACAAAGCCCTTCTCTCTTACAAGAACCTCTAAATTTAACTGTACACTGTCAATGCAGTGCTTTCAGTGTCTGCCATGCATCAGTCTCCACCCTGAACATCACCAATCCTTGTAAAGTAAGACTCCCTATTTCTGAAGTCACTGGCTGGCCTTTTACTCTTTTGTGATGTTTCATAATAAAGAGAATAGGAATGAATTAGTGTATATGTTAGAGATAAGGCAGAATGACAAGAATATAACTGTCTTAATTCACCTAGTCATGATTGTAGAAGAACGAGTACAAGAAAACTATTATTTTCTGTAATCTCCCTGAATGTTGTTCAATTATGTAGCAACTGATGGACAGATGTATGAAAAAGCTTGGTTTATTTTGTCAGCCTGTCAATTAAATGTCACTCCTGAGACACACCTTGAAGAATTTGTGGTTTGGGGTTTTTTTTCGATTTCTTGTTATAAATGTGTTTATAGATGCTACTACTGGCTCTTTAATCAGAAAGAAGGTGAGGGAAAAGAAAGGAAATTTGAAGAGGAGAGCTGAATTCTGAACCTAAAAACTTCATTTCTACAGAAAAGACATCTGACTGCCAGCATTCACCGTTACACTCTATGACCATCCAAACCATGAAAACGTTGTGGCTGAAGGTGCATTGCATTGGTATCTTAAACATGACAACTACAACCCCACAGTGAATAATCTGACTTCAGCAAAATCCCTGATTTACAAAGTCATCTTCTGTCTCTTTCTAGTGTAGTATTTACCCTTACTTTCTCCAACTTAGTAACTTTTGGAGCCATCTTTTGCAATTCTCAGCCATGTTTGACACATTCAATACTGGGAGCCTAATATAGCACTGCCAGCTTTGTGAAAGTACTTGGGAGGGGAGATGGGGGATACAAGAAGCATATCAGCATGAAGGAGGCTGCAGTAGGTGTACCCCTGCAAGCAGACATGGAAGAGCCCACACAAAAATGACAGTTTTGCTTGCCCAACTCTTGTTGAAGGTTGGGGGACCTTCTAAATGAAATAACAAGAAAAGTTACAACTAGGGCTGGTGCCATGCCAGATGTTGACTTGGGATCACACATTGTGCACAGCCACAGAAAAGGTTTATTCTCACCCCATCAGCTCCAAAATCACATCAGCAACAACTCTTATTAATATGCCTCAGTGATGAGCGTAGCAGCAAGAATTCTCCTCTCCTTGGGAGTGATGGCATCTATGAATTAATTTTAAAAGCACAGAAACAACAGCTCAACATCTCTTTACATTCTCTTCCCAAGGGAGACCATTCTTCCAGTTTGCCTCCACTAAAAGGCCCAGAAGAGTTTTTCATATCTGTCTTTTGGTTAGTGGGTCATATGTGTGAGTGCCAAAAGCAGTGCCAATGTCTCAGAAAACCAGTTCCCAGAAACTGAGGCTGCAGAGGTTGAGACAGTATTAAGGCAGAAGGTTACTGTTTTTTTTGTTAAGACTTGTCATTTGCAATATTGTCATCCACAAGCAGAGTAGGTAGAGCAGAGGGAAGGGCCAACTGGAGGACTGTCTCCCTAGTTGTGTATTTAGTGGCAGACCTTTGTGGGGAACATGTTGAATGCTTTTGTGGGCCAGCAGCAAAGAGATTTAGAGAAGCTCAGGATCAGGCAGCACAAGGGAATGAGTAGTGACACTACAGATGTAGCAGTACCAGATACAACACCTGGAAAACTCAAGGCCAGAAGCCACACCTGTGCAATTTTCATACACCTCCAACACATGAGCTCTGCTAATCTTCACCAGCATAAACCAGAAAAAGCAGCTTGGCATCAGACACAGACGTGTGAGACAGAGCCATGTGCTGCCTGCGGGTGGGCAACCGAAGTGTTGCATGGTGGAGACAGGACCATCTGTCAGATGGACACCTGAGGCAGATTCCCAGGAGAGGAGGTTGTCATCTGTCATGGCTAACAGGCAGCCTCCTGGACACAGTGCTCATTGGGAATACCTATCACTACTGGACCTCAGAAGTCTGGAAACACTGGAAAGAAGAGCTTCCTGGCTCTTTTCCTACAGACATTTCACAGTACTGTCTAGGGGAACAAATGCACTTTATGGAAGAAGAGAGGAGCAACTGATAGAATGGTCAATGTGTATGTGTTTTACAGTTTTAATGGTCAAGTTTTATGGCAGTATCCTATGCTAAAGATATCTCTCCGTATTTCCCAAACTAAATGAGTTTATTCCAGCAATATAATAACCACATCTGAATGCTTCTTGCTCAAACTCACAGAGAGAGATAAAAAGTGATAAGGACTTTCCAAGAACCTCAGAACCCCTTTGTTTGAATACATTTGGGACAAAACTTTTAAAATGTGCTACAGTCTAGCTTTGTTGACAACAAATCAACAGCAAACCCCAATGTATGGACACCCCAGGAATCATTTACTAAATACATCTTTATTAATAATAATTGCACAATTGAACATAAGTTTCTGCATTGACACAACATGATGGGATTACCTTAACTCATGGAGGTCTGATGTGCATGCACAATCCAAGCACAAGAACACCTCTATGTATTTTTAACAGTTTCTAACTTCCATCTCTAGAGAGACAGTTTCAAGGCTAGCTAAAACTTTAACACATATGTAAATTGTCAAAAATTGGATCTCCAAATCCCTTGCTAACCCTGAAAATATCTGCAAGTTCTGAATGGGATTTTCTAAAGCACGCCATGTTGGAAAACACTGCCCCAGCAAAAACTGTTCAAGAGCTTCACCTGGGTGTTTTCTGTGACATCTCAATTATTTAACACTTCTAAGAGCTGTTTCTAATCATGCAAAAGGATCCCACAATAAATTAATCAAAGGAGTGAAATTCTAAGTTGCCTAGGAAACATGGACAAGCCAACATCTAAAAATGTATCCTCCTGGTGACCAGCCCACCCCATAGCTCTCAAGAGAAACCCCACTCCTGCAACAACCAAAACTTTCATCTGCCAAAAGAGATGTCTGCAGCTTCCCTCCAGCTAACATTTCAGGAATATCACTGTCACCTTATGAAACAGCACAGTCACCTTTGCTTAGGTGATCTTCCACTTGTGAACAAGCAGGTGAAGGAATAATAGCTTCTAAATGTGGAGCATGGGGAAAAATCCTCACTTTGTCAGCCTTCTGGTACACTACAGAGCAGCAAGCAAAATTGCAAATAATCCTGAAAAGTGGGCAATACCTTGTAGCTTTCTGATGGCTGAGGTGAGAGAAAAGTGTGCATGCCATAAAGGCTGGTGGCAGGTGGGCAGCGGTAGGTTCTGCCCCGTCAAGCTGATCCTACAGCAAGGTGAGGCTAGACAGTCATGGCTTTGAACATCCCATCTAAGAAGAATTTATACTTTTTCTGATGCACATGCTACGCAATTGCCAGTTCTGACACATGCATAACACAATCCGTAGACACTTGCACTGTTTTTTAATTGGAAACACAATTAAAGATTTGTGTAGAGTACAGATTTGTGTTCCTACTGTAACTTCTTTTACAATGTAGCATTTGAACTGGCAGATCTGCCTTTTAAATATAATGATTCTGCAACACCTTCTATTTCCGATTTAACTAATAATCTTGGCTTTTACAGCAATACAACCAAGCTAACAATAAAATAATAACCCAGTTGTGCAACCCCAGTTCACTTTAGGCCTTGGCTGTGCACCAAGCTCTTCTCTGATTTCAGCAAAATCTGTAACTGGTAGAGTTATTATTAAGATTGAAAACACTACTAATAAATGCCCACTGTTACCATCACTTTCCCTCATTCTTGCTGCTGCTTCCCCTCTTGTACAGCAGAGACCAAGCTCCAAGGCACCACTGTCCCTTGGCACCGTACTTGTTGTATGTTACTGAGGGACTGTTTTCTACAAAGTGTTGTTCAACCACATCCGTAATGCAGGGGTAAAGATGAGAACTGAACCCGTCACTGACACCACCAGAAATAACCACAGGAAGATCCGATCCAGGACTTGAGCTACAAACTTCCAGTCTTGTACAACCTGGGAAGGACAGAGGGAGGATAAACATAAATAGGAACAGTGCCTTGTACTGTGTTGATACTGCTACATACATTTCAGCTCCCCAAATCTGGTTTTAAAATTAGACGTCTGTAGTACATGGTAGCCTAAAACTAACAGAGATCACATTTTTAACATTCATGGCTGCAAATCACTCAAACCCCCAAAGCAATTCCATGGTTCTATGCACATGGTCAAGAGACTCCCTCAGTCTGCACAAAAGCTTTTAGCTAAGTGCATATAGGAAAATTTACAGACTTAGCCTTGAGGATGGCTTTCTAGTGAACTGGACTTCTTACAGTGAGATCTGCATCTCCCTGTAAATGCCAGGATGAAGCTCGGGCACAGCACTTGGACACAGACATTGATTCCAGTACAAGCAGTTCGATTTACTTGTGTTTGCTTAAGTGAGTTGTTGACTCAGATTGGGTACACTCAGGAAGGGAATTTTGAATGGTGAGTGCTGGCACAACTATGCATACAGAAAAGTGCCATTTATTAAGGTGATTTAAGGAACCTTTTTATTAAAATTATTTAAGCTTCAAACAGGTATTAGTCATGGACAGTATGTGTTCACATACTATATGTTTATTTACTGTTCTTCTTTCTGCTGTAGTCCTCTCAGCACAGTTTAAACAAAGCCCTAGCTCTTGCTAGGAGGATGCAAACAGACGTTTTTCCAAATGCTGCCAGCTGCATTGCTCTACTGTCCTACCCTTGTATGAGATTCATTGCTTGCAAACACAGTAATTTGCTATTTTAAAAGCCAGGAGGCTCATTGAGAGGTGAAGGATAGTAGTTGGGAACTAATCTAAACAGGTGTTAGTGAAAATCTAGAAGATCTTCACTCAAAAAAGAGCAACTATGCAATGCACAGTATGTGTTAGGAGGCCAGGACTGACACCTGGCAAACGCCATAGAGCTTGCCTGTGAGCGTAAAACTTACTTTTTTGAGCACATGAGTTTAGAGGCTTCCAGATTTGTGTGTATCCCAAACTTACACAGGACAAGGTTATTCAAGTAAACCCAAACCAGGAATTCCTCCAGGAGAGGCTCCTAGAGTCTCTTGCATCTGCAAAGAGCAGGGACTCACAGAACAATATGCTTCTCCTTGAAGCTATGGGTTGTCTCAAAAAACATTTATCAAGGTCTGAGGAAGAATATGTCTCAGAGGAGAGCAGGAAGAAGAGGCAAAAGGAAAAGCATGAAGAAAAGGAAAGCGCTTGGAAGCCATTGCTACAAAGGAAAGTGTGATTCCCTCCTTGCCCTCCCTCCACCTACCTGTCTGATGAAATGCTCCTTTTTAACATGCCTGGAAATGTACCGAATGGAGTCTGCTGCCTTTTCCAGAAAGGCAATAACAATTTTTTCTCCGTCTTTTGCTTGCTTGTATTTCTGCTTCCCCAGAAACTTTGATTTCGAGGTAGCTCCCTTTTCTTCAGTCTCTGAGAATGAGTAGCGATCTACATGGGCCCTCATGCAGAGCAGACGAGGCAACTTCTGGAGAAAGAGCCTTTTGACCCAGGGTGCCATGGGATGGTAAGTTGCTGAGGATCGGTGGTGGACATTGATAACAAACACAGTCACGATGATAGAGAGGGTCACAAAAATCATGATAAAGAGCAGATACTCACCGATCAGAGGGATGACTTTGGAAGAAGAAGGGATTATTTCCTCAATCACTAAAAGGAAAACAGTGAGGGAGACTAGAACTGACGTTGACAATGAAAGCTTTTCACCTTCATCTGAAGGTAGGTAAAACACCAGGACAGTTAGAAAAGACAATCCCAGGCAAGGGATTATTAAGAAAAGAGTGTAAAATAATGGAAGGCGCCTCAATACAAAGGAGTAAGTGACAAATGGGTAAGAGTACAGCCCATCCTTCCTGTTGCCTTTCATACCTTTGGCGTTTAAGATCTCCCACTCCCCATTATCAAAGAAGTCTTTCCTGTCTACATTTTCATCCACTAAAATCAAGTCCACCATATTGCCATCATAGGTCCACGACCCAAACTTCATGGAGCAGTTCTGCCTGTCGAAGGGGAAGAAGGTCACATCCATTGTGCAGGAGCTCTTATAACTGGCCGGTGGTGTCCAGGTCACCACTCCATTGTACTTCACTACGGCTTTGGTCATCAGGGATCCCTCAAAACGTCCATCAGCACTGGAAGTTGGACAGGAAGAAACAGTACCAAGTTCAGGACTATGTTTGCCCCAGTCGTACCCCATTTCAGCTCTGTTTTCTATCCCTCACCTGAAGCACAAGGTGCACAACATTCACACAGCCTAAAGAAGCAGCCTTCTGACAGCACACACAAGCCTCACAGTAGCTGACATGCCTTGCCCAAGCTCTGGCCCAAGCCCAAAACAAGGAGCCACACTACTTACTTTTCAAACAAAACTATGTCAGGAAGCCACAGAGACTCAGAGGGGACCCGGATAGCAGTGATCCCACCATATTGATCTGGATTCCAAGAGAGCTTGTGGTCGATCCATTCCTATAACAAAACAGCAGAGTTCTCTGCCCACTCATAAGCAGCAGCCTCTTTCCTCAGCCCCGCATGTGCCTCAACAACTGCACGCACAGCACAGCAGGCAGAACCTGCTATGAGGCTGCTCAGCTGCAGAGAGGGTACGAGACAGGCATGGCTGGGAGGTGTTGATCCCCACAGGCTCTGCTCCTCCAGACACAGGTGAGACCCAAGAACCCATCCCTAGGCTAGCAACCTCAAAGCCAGCACTCCTGGAGAGCACTTGACTCTCACTTCACTCAGCACCCTGCACAGCCCACCTGAGAGTAGTCTAGAATGAAGGAGACACTTCCTTTTAGTGCAGCAGCTTTCCTTCCTTCTGAGAACCAGCCCAAGCTGGTTTTGGTTGGCACAAACCCCATGGAAGACCCCAAGGACCCTAGGTGATGTGGGTACTAGCACTCAAATGACTAAGAGGTGGCCTTAATTCACTTTTCAGTGGAGACCTGGCTTTTTCAGTAAATGGAATACAACACCTAATATCTGTACACCATCCTTGCAAAAAAAAAAAAATTGGTCTTTCATCAGAAAGACCTGCAGACTGTTGCAGAAAAAATAATATGATGTTATTGTAAAGTATTTGGTTACAAAAGCAGGGAGAATCCTCTCCATTTTCATCACGTTGAACTCTAGAATAACTTTGTCTCTTTTTTTGGATTTTCAGATAGAGATGTCATAACAAAGTGGCTCCAACAACCTGGAGATTTCCACAGAAAGGCAATGGAAAATCAGCTCTCTGATCCTTGTTCATTATTGATGAGGATATTTATTTGCCCACAGAAATAGCAGCAATGTCATACAAGAGCTGAAGACTGTGGTCAATACCAAGAAGTGGAAGATGAACCAGTTTCCATTAAGCTGCAGCACTAAGAGATCTCCAGGGATGCAGAGGTCTCAGCCTTCACTGGGCTGGTGCCAGTCATTTCCTCCGTGACTTAAAGATGAACCAAAAAAGCAATATTATCTATTAATTCTCCATATGGTTCCCTTCTTATTTCTTTGACTCCACACGCTTTTCACAGCTATACTAGAGAGATTTGTTATTGTTCAGGTGTGGAAAGAGAGGAGGGGCCATTGCTGCTCATAGCCTCAGAATCAGGGACAGAGTACACCACTTTTAGCATGATCTTTTCTCTGAAGATGGTTTTCTAACAGATGTCTCCAGAAGCCTAGGCTGTTAAGTGGTCACAGTCTCACCTATGTCCTGGACACTTCCTGTAATAGGTACAAGGGGGCTTAGGCTGGAAACATACATCATGCAAGGGGATGGTCAGGGCCTAGCAGCAACCAACACAGTCATCTTGTAGCCTCCTAACGCAAGAGCAGCAAATACCCTGTGAGCCACCTGGAGATAGAATCATCCCTCTGGAGTTGAACTGGAGCAGCCTCTTGGCCTGGGCGATTTGCTCCATTTGCAACACTCCTCACTTTCTCCCTACTCTGCATTGATTTCTCTCCCAGCTAAAGTGCTCTTTCGTGTCTGCAAGGCAAATGGTTGTTTCTTCTTACTAGAGCAGAAAATAGGTTGAGTGCAGACTTGGAAGATGAGCAGTTTAAAACAGGAATCTCCCTGTGGGCTGTGCTGACACAAACCATAGCATCAGATGCATAAGGCTCTTTCCACTCTTCTCCATTTTTCCAAGCTGCTCCAGACATTGCAATCGCTCTCTCTTCCTCCAGTTCTACCAAATTTCCATTTCTGTGCTGTCATTGAAGAGTTTAACCCACTGCTAGTGGAACAAAAAACACGAGACTCAGATTCCTGACCCTTGCTAGCAGGGGGTCATAGCTTGCCTGAATCCAGACACTTTCTCAGCAACCACTAAAGGCTTCTCTGAACCTTGTGTGTCAGCCCGCTTGTGTATCAAATCCCACCATCTTGAGCACCAGGATGTTTGAGGTTAACAAAAAAAGAAAAAGAAAATGCTTGTGTTTTAGGTTTGCTTGTCCAAGAAAATTAAGACTCTTGCTGAGAAATTATGAAGGTGATCAGCAGAAATCAGCATGGATTCACTAACAGTAAATCATGCTTGACCAACCTAATTGCTCTCTGTGATTAAACAACTCCCTGGATGGACAAGAGAGAGCACTGGATATTGTCTACCTTGATTACAGCAAGGCTTTCAACACTGTCTCTCTCAGAACATTCTTGTAGGCAAACTCAGGATGTTTGGACTAGATGAGTGAACAGTGAGGTAGGTTGAGACCTGGCAGAATGGCAGATCCCAAAGAGCTAGTAATCAGTGTCACTGGTGGTGTCCCCCAGGGTTCCATACTGGGCCCAGTGTTGTTTAACTTATTCACCAATGACTTGGATGAAGGCACAGATGCCTTCTCAGCATGACACAAAGTTCAGAGGAGTGGTCAATACCCCAGAGGGACGTGCAGCCCTTCAGACGGACCTTGACAAGCTGGAGGAATGGGAGGAGAAGAAACATCTGAAATTCAACAAAGGCAAGTCTAGGATCCTGCACCTGGGGAAGAACAACCACAGTGGACCTTGACAAGCTGGAGGAATGGGAGGAGAAGAAACATCTGAAATTCAACAAAGGCAAGTCTAGGATCCTGCACCTGGGGAAGAACAACCACAGTCACCAGCCCAGGCTGGGGGTGACCTGCTGGGAAGCAGCTCTGTGGAGAAGCACCTGGGGGTCCTGGTGGACAACAAGCTGTCCATGAGCCAGCAGTGTGTCCTGGGGGCCAAGAAGGCCAGCAGGATCCGGGAGTGCATTAGGGAGAGCATTGCCAGGAGGTCAAGGGAGGTGATCCTGTCCCTCTGCTCAGTACATCTGGAGTTCTACTCAGCACATCTAGTGAGGCAGATCTGGAGCTCTGTGTCCAGTTCTGGGCCCCTCAGGACAGAGAAAACATGGACAAAGCCAAGTCCAGCAGAGGGTAACAAAGATGATGCGGGGACTGGATCATCCCTCTTACAAGGGAAAACTGAGGGAGCTGGGCCTACATGAACACACAACTTCCACAGCAGGACAGCTGGGTCAGGCACAGGTATTTAGTGCTCACCCTGAGCTCCTGAGGGCACTTATACATGTGAAAACCACAGCCAGCGCCTCATTTTCCACTCCCTGTGCATTACCTTGGGTCTTGATGCTCTCAGCTCATTAGATGGAGAAGTGGTATTAGAAATGGTAACAACTCCAGAGAGCCCAACTCTGGGAAATCACAGTCCTGGGTTTCCCTGAGCTGCCCTAGCTGAAATCTGAGGATTCCAAAGGCTTCCAGAGAAATCAGTGTGTCTACAGTGCACAGGGCTTGGACCTGCAGGTGAAGGTGGGTGCTACAGCCTGCAGGAGAGTGGGTTGGAAAGGGGAGAGGACAGATGAGGGCCGATGAGTTCTGCTGTCTGCCCAAGTGGATACTCAAAGAGAGACAAGATGTGGCCTTGTGCACAAAAGGGGCTCTATAATTGCAGCTAAAGGTGGGGAAATCATAATACTGCAGATAATTCAGGGCAGGTTCCCAGCAGTTGTATTTGGACCAGAGAGAAATTTCTCCAGCAAAAGGGGAAAATCCTGTCTTCCCCACAGTGAGGGAAAGGCTGAGTTTCTCCCTCTTCAAGGGAGAGATCATCTTTACATGCAATATCCATATTGGTTTTAGGGGTCTTGCTCCAGCCAGAATCTCACACTCACTGCAGTAGTACAGTACCCAGACTGAGACAAAAATTGAGTCACATTTCTCATCCACCAGCCCAGTGACCCCCAAGAACCTTTCCTCATGGCATGATTTCAAGTACGGTTTGTTTTTTATGTCCTCTGCCCAGGATCAGCTGACATCTTTACAGATACTCACAAGGCCGAGAGACTTAAAATAATTGTCACAAGGTCAATAAACTGCTGCAATGTAACCTAAACCAAAAACAGTGTTCTTCAGGAGTGAAGAAGAAAGGAGACTTAACAGTTCAACTTGCACCTTTCCATCATTTGTAAAATCACCATCTGTTCCAGAAGCAATTATGATAGAGATCTGATCAATTTGCTACAGCTTTTAATGGGAAAAGGTCTGTGGGGTGTGTGTGCGTGTGTGTAACATACTGGCCTCTTCTTTCTCTTTACATATGCTGAGCAATGAAGAAATCTATCCGAGGCACCACTCTTGGCTCAGACAAGGGAGACAATACTTGTGTGACCTCTAAGTATGAGACAGGACAGTCCCTCAGGGCACATACAACATCCCAGGGACAGCCACTGCCATACCAGCTGTGCTGCTTCCCTGAAATAAATACTGGCTTGAGCACACAGCTGGGGTGCAGGTCAGAAGAGGGTACCCTATGTCCTAAAGGCCTACTCGCCTGCCTTTCCGTCTCTATACATAGGCTGAAGGGAGAAGAGTGAAGAAAAACTTCAGGTTAGGTATCTTGGTGCTGGCCACTCAGCATCATGAAATGGGATGGATGGCACAGTGGGCAGCAAACTGAGATGGCTACTCAGCTCAGCAGTTCCCATGGGGTCTGATGTGGTCTAATTTACCTGTTTCAGCCACACGTTGGTTGTCATCAGCTGATTCTTCTCATCCTAGAGTGAGACAGGGAGAGAGGATTGTAATACCAAAGCAGCCATTAGAAACAGATCCAACCTGCTGAGTCCAACCCTGCGCCAAGATGAGGAGATCCCTATGGTCCTGTTTCCCCTTGGGCTTGAGCTCTTCAGTCACCACTGAGGGAAAGCGACTGACTTTCTAGGTGCTGTCCCTGCTATCTTTGGGAGCCTCTGAGGCTGGAAAACTGAGGTCTGGTATTTCACAGGAGCTCAAAGGAATCATATGCCAAAGACCCAGGATGCAGCCAGGGCTCAGACAGCAAGTGGTATCAGGTCACATATGCTTGTGGGCTCATAGGATGGCTCATCTCCCCACACTGCTCAGCCTGGAGGGAGTTTGGGAAGATACAAGCTGAAACATTGTCCTAAATACATAAATAAAGCATAAAATTAGAGTGTGCCTTCCACAGCACAAGGGGACGTTACCAGGGGCTGGGGGATGTAAGGAGCACACTCTTGTGTGGGTACCTCTGGGCATTGTGCAAATTCCACCGTGCACTGCAGCAGAAAGAGAAGGGAAAATTTCCACAAGGGAAGAAACACAGGATTAGCTATGTTGCCTCTAGAGTTTTATCTTAGTGACCAGCTGGGTTAAGACTTGAACTATCTTTGGCATTAATGCTAGCTTGCTTGGAATGAGTAACATCCAGCCAGCTCTTACTCTTCCTCAGTCCTCTCCTGTAGATGTCCTGTCATTAAATTGCAACATAGATGTCAAGAACTGTCTGGCATGGGTTGTTTGATCAAAACCTTACGGAAATTAGGCCATATTCCCTAAGAACAATAGGGAAAAAAGGACCTTCAGGTTTCCTTCAAAACAAATGAGTCCTACAGTCCATGCTGTGGGTGGAGGGGAACGGGGCGGGGAGAAGGTTGTATCACCAGCTGCATTTCATGCTCAGTGTTTTGCTGCCCAACCATCACTGTGCATTTCTTGGGTCAGGAGGCAAAAGCTAATTACATTACCAGTCCTCCCAGGTGGAGGCATAACTATCTATAAAAGTGGTGCTTTACTAACACAACACTTACCACATCCACGAGCTGTGATATCTTTAACCCAAAAAGGACTTTGATGGTGTCGTTGGAGTTTTCCACAGGGCGGACCCATTTCTGATAGCCTTCAAATAAGTGCTTGAGGAGCGCATCCTCATTTTCAGCAACTGAACTGAAGGCATTCACATCTGGAAGAGAGCAACACAGAGTGAAGGCATTGCCAGAAAGCAGACATGGAGAATGCCATGACCTGAAAATGTGAAACAGAGCAATGATGTGAGGAAAATTCACCTCTACGCAGGTCTTGTCTTGTACAGCAAATTCTGCAGGAATTCAGATGCACAGACTCTCAGTAGAACCAGGGCAAGTGAATGGAAAGGCATGATAGCCCAAGCCCAACTCACATTAAAAAAAATCATCAGAGCAGTGATGACTTTGTACCAGGTTTATGTTTTCTATGGACTTTTTGCCAAAGCAAAAAGAGCCCATCGGGCAGCAGTAGGAGCTGGATGATGCAGTCAGAACTAGATCTGCCAGGCAAGCACAGAGACATCATGGCCTGTACCTGCATGACTTGTGACTCCCACAATCACTGACACCATTCTCCCCCTTCTACTTGCTATCATGAAGGGGGAAGGGCAGACCATCCATCCTTTCCCAAACTTCAGCCCACTCCCTGTGATGTTGAGGTTCTGACATGATCTCCATCTCTTCCCTTGTGCACATACACAGCAACCAAGGATGAGAAGGATCTTATCTCTCCTCAAAGCCACCACAGAGGAAAAAAGACTGGCCCCACACAACAGGGATCACAGCCAATATTGTTGTGTCAGCAGTCAAAAGGGACCTCACAGGACACTGTCCAGGGCCCAGCTTGTGCCTTGACAGCCCCAGGATGAGCAGAACATCTGTGCCTGGATTGCC
This sequence comes from Geospiza fortis, assembly GCF_000277835.1. Taxonomy (NCBI): domain Eukaryota; kingdom Metazoa; phylum Chordata; class Aves; order Passeriformes; family Thraupidae; genus Geospiza; species Geospiza fortis. The sequence goes on along the minus strand of NW_005054355.1, from coordinate 4,719,050 downwards.
AAGCAGTAGGTGTGAGCGGGGCCTGCAGGCCCATGGATCTGCAGTGCCAGGATCTGACAGTGGGAGAACCCTAGAGGGCACAGTCAATATGCTCACACATCATGTGCATCAAATATCAGAGTTAAGGCAGCCCCCAGAAGGGTCCCTGTACAACATGGAGAAAAAGGGCATTCAAACACAGCAGCCCTTCCAGAGAGAAAACTGGAGGCAGACGATCATGCGCTGCCTCTACATGGAGGAAAGGAAGTGACCACAGACCACTATCTCTGCCCACGTCCCCTTCCCCAGCAGCTGCTGCCCATCTGAGCATGACAGGCTGCGCAGCCTCCTCCACCTTGGTCAGGGTCTGTCTGAGGCTGCAGACAGGGCTACACCCACAGCAAGCAACACAGCTGAAGAACTGCCCAAATCAAAAACCTGATCTCACAACAGTTTTCCATGGGACAAAACCATTCTTTAATGCTCTCTGGATTCTCTAAGGATAGTACAAGGTACAAGCAACACTGTCATCCCCACTTCCAGACAGAGCAAGATACTATTCCTCTTTGAAGGAGCTATAAACTCTGAAACCTAGTGCTTGCACTCACAAAATAACAACTTTACTGTCAGATGTTCTAGCACAAGCTGTGTTTGTCCTCTGCATCTGAAATACAGGTCAGGTGGGGTTACCAAGCCCTGGGCAGGCAGAGGCTGCCTGATCAGAGGGACCTTTCACACTCATTTCTACCTGTTCCATCCCAGAGCCAGGCATAGCTGATGAAGCTGTCAGCACAGTTTACAGCGGTCCTCTATAGGGCCACATTGTCTTGTCACTTTGTCACAAGCCCAGGTCTGCTATTTCCAGAAATGCCCCTTCTGCTTGTTCCAGGGTTTATTCTCATGGCAGAGCTGACCCTAGCTCCTCCACAGCAAATAATGGACAGAGTCTGCGATCTGTTCTAGGAAACTAGATTGGTTGCCCAAACATGGCAGATGAGTATTGCATCTGCAAGCAAAGGAAGAGAAAGAACACATTTCTCCCCCCTCACTACTCACAGCCTCAGAGGTCCAACCCCTTGACTGCAAGAGTCTTTGCAGAGCCTCTATCTCCTAGACATTTTGCTTTCCCTTTAGGAGATTCATAGGGGTGTATGGTTGTTAAAAACAAGAAATTTAACAGAAAAGCCCGTGAATAGAAAAATCCATAACCCCAAAATATGCACAATCAAAACCAGCTCTGTCTTACTGTCAGAATACAGTGCTCTGTTTTCACTTGAGTATGACATTCTGCACACATATATGCAGCCACACACCCTCTGTGTCCGCGGGTATGTATGACTCCCCCCCCAAAAGAAAACGGTGCCATTTTACAGCCCACATCTCACATAAAATTCAGGTACCTAATGCTCCAAGGGGGTATAGAAGACAGGTGGTAAAGCTGGGTTTGGGGCTGGATATGTTGAATCTCATCTGCTGAGGAAGCCACAAAAAAGTGAAAAATACTTGAGGAGTCTCACAGGGAAGAAAGAAGGAAGAAGATTGCTGCCTTTTTAAGACAGCCTCAGTACTTGCACAAAGACAGTTTAAAAGCAGAAGTTATTAATGAGAAATAAGAAATATTATGTGGGAAAATAGCCTAACAGTTCCTTTGACCAAGCCCCACTTTATGGTTAAGCTAGATAAACCCATGGAGAAAATATTGAACAAAGTAGTACTGCCTTTGAAAAAAAGAAGAGAAGCAGTCATAGGACAGATACATCCCTGAATCTACCATATGATGGACTGAGAGGCAAAACCTGGGGAGCTCCCCGGCAGGTTAACATGCATTCAAGTATTCAAGCACTGTCTGCCATCTCCCCACTTCCCCAGTTTCCTGTCTCTCTCTGTGATCTGCCCAAGTAGCAGTTCCCCAGGTGCAGGACAGGAGTTCTGGGGCAGAAAGTCTGCTAAACAAATGTGCAAAACACCCCAATAAGTACAAACAAGACACTTAACTTTTTATCAGTTTACCTGAAGCATCTCAGGTTTTCTCTTGGCGACAGAAATTCTCCCTTAATTCCCTTTAGCAGCTAGAAGTCAAGCTTAGGATTTTTTGTTAATTTCTAGCCAGTAATTGCCCCACCACCAGTTATTAAAACCTAGTTGTCAAACTGACCATGGTTGCAACACAAAGGCAGCAACTGATACAACCCTCTTCTGCTACTCACACGGTGTTTAAAGGATGACCAAGGGAAGCCAGCATGCACCGTATTCCAGAAAGCAGCAGCTAACCGGCCAACAGAAAAAAAAACTTGAACACCTGCAGCTCAGCTTGGAAGAAGAAGAAGAAGAGGAAGAAATCACACCTACCTGAGCGGCTCAGACACAGCACAGTGAGCACTAGGCAAAGCATGGGCACCACCGTGGCTTTTCCTTTAAATCTGATCTTCTGTTTTCATTAGCAAATCGGTCTCATCTTTGCAGGGGACTCAAACAATCTAGTTAAAAATCGAAGTAGGCAGTTGAGTCGGCAAGGCAAGGCAGCACCTTCCTTGCCTTATCTTGCCCTCATTATGACGCTTGGTACATCACACTTCATTGATTTTCAGTCAGCTGTCATATCCCGTAAGCCTTAAACAAGGCTCTGGGTCCTAAACTCTGACTGATCTCCTTGTGGCAGAATTTACATGGCTACAAGCACTGCGGTCTAGGAGTATGCGAGAGGAAAGTCTTTTAAGGAGGAAAAATATATTTTGTGCTACTGCTGATTACAGCTGGGAAAAAAAAAAAAAACGGGCCGCAGTTCAGACCCAAAGATAAATCAGATGCCTTAAAGATTATCTGTTTGTTCCAGCTGTATCAGTTGTAGAGGCAGACTCCCTACGGACTTAACTTAGCTTATTCCATGCTACACGTGAAATGGAATATAAAAGTGTAGAGCTTTTATATTCCATACAAATATGGAGCTATAAAATTGATTTGGGGTAAGAAGTAAGTGGAAAAACAATGCTGATTTCTAAATTTATATCTCATACATAAAACATCACAGGCAGCAGCACAGAAGTGCTTGCACAGTACTGTTAAGCACTGGCACAGCTTAACAGAGAATGCTGCCCTGGGGTCTTGTGTTTAGCAATGGGAGTGAGGATTATTTAGCCAGTTTCTCTGTAGTCAGACCTCTGTCAGTCCCTCGCAGTGATACCTCACACAAGGCTCCTTCCAGAAACCACCAGAAATTGGTAGTAATCACCAGAAATTGCTGATAATCAAAAGGGATGCAGGTTCCTCTTTTCCCATCCCCCTGGCGCTCCTCGGTTGAAGGATTATCAGGATCTTCTCTGTTTTCTTCTAACAAATGAGAGTTAGTTTGGCATATCTCTTGAAAGAGGAGGTTTTCTCCTGAACTTCTCGAGTTCACGGAAGAGGCATTCAAAACTCTTTTAGCTTGTCCCCAAGCCCAAAACTCCTCCTGCTTTGATTATTTCTTACTGGCTATTAAATTGCTTGCTGCCTTTTATATGGGAAGCATGGGGTTTTTTTCAGCAACACAGGGTACACTTCTGGCAGTGGTCCAGATTTTGGTACAGTCAGGTTTTGTGATTCAGATTTGCCTTATCTAACATCCTCACAGAGGACTGATAACTGGCAGCTGTAATCTTACCAGATTATTCATCTTGCTGTAATGAAAAATTTGCCATTTAAGTGTGGTTCAAAGTCACATTGCTGCTGCAAGTAACATTCTTGTAGTGTCCTATCAACTAGTTCATGCTTCTGTGGCCTTGCAGCCTACCACACCCCCAGCTCTCAGGCAGGCCACCGGCAGCAACTCAGTGAGTTTGCTTTTTCTGCTACTCTACTATACACAAGAAATCTGCAAGGGCCCTTCCTAGCTCCACAGTTCTGTCCCTGGTCACCCAGCAGGACTAGAGGAGCAGCTGGCTTCTTCTGCACCTTTCCTCATCTCAGACGCAGAAAGCCATGCAAAAACAAGAGTGCTACCAAAAAACCGTCTTCAATGAAGTGTACTTTCAACACCAGCTGCTGTAACTTCTCAGTTTCCCTATTAGATCAACACCTGGCACAAGCACACAACTTCTTGAGCTACACAGGAAAGCTCCTTTTTTTTAATGCTGTCTTCAAGAGAACAGCAGTCATTTGGCTAGAGTGGTGGGGACAGACAGCGCCACAGACTGCCACAAAGCTGAGTCTAAACAAAATCATTCTGCCCGATACAAATTTTTCTGCAACAAGGTTACCACTTTAAAATGCTCTCTGCAGATCACCCCATACTTTCCACCATGTTTGTGGTCCCGTACAGGACTCAGCACCCTCAGATCATCCATCCTTTAGCTTCATGACCGCAAGCCCCAGCCTTTGCCTAATGACACCTGTGACTGTAGTTGCTGCCTGAGATTGCATTCAGGCATTGTTCTGTTACACAATATGAGAGACACTTGTTTCTCACAGGGATTTAACATGCTGCCTTGTGGCAATGGAGTTAATTTATTATCTGCCTACAGGACTAGGCTTTTTGCTACTACATGATAGTTGCTTAGAGGGAAATATGAAGTATGGTTGCATTACCATTGCCCCCACCCACTACCTAGACAGTGACAAGAGGTAAGGACCAGGTTTGCCTGGTCATTGGCTTCCAGAGTTACCAGACAGCCAGAGGAGAGTGTTAGAGACAGAAATTCTGTTTGCCTGTTGTTTTCTGTTCAAAAGTCTTCATGCAGCCCTGCACTCCAACATTTTGGAAAGGGAGGTAGGCATGAATACTCCGTTTTGCCAAATAGGCCATGAAGCATAAGGTGCATCTACCCTGAGATAGCAAATTAATTCTTGGGCAGAACTCTGCTTTGGCAGCGCCTGAATAGCTATTCTCTGTTGAGAAAATGTCTTTGCTTTTCCACAGTTTCCATGGGATTTGTAACTAATACGAGGCTGCAATTCTGGGCTGCAAAGAGCCAGGCACTGCCTAGACACAAGCAACACTGGAGCTGGGCCTCACTCTCTAGGCAGCAAAAATGCCAAGAAAAAGAGAAATCTACCTAGAGGCACAAATCCATCACTTTGAGCACACATGGTTAATACTAGCAGCAACTGAAAACTCAAGGTTATGATGGACAGTCCTAAGCCATGTTACCTTAAGGCACCATGCAGTTAAAACACAGATTCCAGGGGAAAGTGACAGTGCTGTCTGGAAATCAAGGGTGGGAAACTGGACTAAAGTAAGAAGGATGGTGAAGAGGAAGGACATAGATGGGAGATGCTCTGAACCAGAACTGTGAGGCTTTGTTTAAAAAACCCAGAGCCAAAGTAGAGTTTGCTGCACCCCTAGGTTTGTCAGCTCCAGGCAGGAGAAAAGAGAGATAAGGCAGCACTATGGAACAAGAGACACCTTTTAGGTAGACATGTCTTCTCCCTCCCAAACACATCTCAGCTTTCCTGGTCTGTGTAGGTGACATGCCAGAAGCCAAAGAAGGCCCACCTGGAATGCCCGGACTTGTGATGGAGCCAGGCTCCTGGAAGCTCCCAAGGGAGGGCTGAATCCGTCTTGTCATGAACACTTGCCTGTAGGAGGTGAGGGAGAGTTTCTGAAGAAAAAAGTGGGGTGGGAAAGGGCAGAATTCCCAGAATCTCATCTTTGCCCTGACACTTCTCAGGTTCTTTCTAATCTCAGTTCTGGCCAGCAGCAGACACCTCTCCTCACCTAGCAGCTTCTCAAAACGTGTGTTTTCACTGGGCAAGAACAGAGCTATTTTAGCCAGCTCACCAGTTATTTTTGCAGAACCAAACATTTCCATGTGCCAGATGAAACAGTTTGGAGCCAACAGTCCACCTGTCCATACATCCTGTCCACTCTCCTCCAGCTCCCTATCCCCCCAAACACCCTCCTTCTTTCTCTTGGCGTGCTTACCGGTCCCACCAAGCAAACCGCATTCAGTCTCTCCCTTCTGCCCTTTCCCCCTCTAATCCATCCCTCCTCCTCCACACACCCTTTTCTACCGCAGTTTCTCAGCGCAGTCGTCACTTTCCTCCTCCACCTGGCCCTCCGCCTTTTCCCCCCTCGCTCAGGCCGAGCGGAGGGGCACTGGCCCGCTCCAGCCTTTCTGCGGGGCCGTGGCCGCAGTCCCAGCTCCCCGCCGTGGCAGGCCGCGGGCAGCGCAGGCCGTGCCGCAGGGCCCGGCTGCTCCCGGGACTCCAGCCCTGCCGAGGGAATGCACACGGCTGCTGCAGTATTTGTTACACCCTGCGGGAGCTCTGTTTGGGAGACCAGGGTAACGTGAAGTGTTGGGAACTCATGGATGGAAATGTATGCGTTTTTCTCTGTGTCAGTCAAGGAGCACGCACCAGCCAGCGCAGTCGGCTCAGAAAGGGCTGAGGAGAGCCCTTGAGGCGGCTGCCTGAACTGAACTCGAAAGTTGCACCCACGCAGTTGTTTCGGCGGTGATCAGGCTCTGCACGTACAGGGACAAGGTTTTGCAGAACAAGAGTCGTTTCAGTCCTTGGTTTCCTTGGCACCTTGCTACCATGAGGAAAGCCCTCCCTGCCCTCCTTCCCGTTTCTACTACATCCATGTGAATGCAAACTTGAGACGGAGCTGTGTCCCTGTGCTTTCTGACAGTGCAGAGTCCACACTGCCTGCTACACATTGCTCTGTAAAAACCTCCCAGTGCTTCACCCGGAGCGAGACACGGGTTTTGGGAGGTGCAGAGTCTCTTCATCACTGCATGCACATTAATATTTCTAATAGGTGATGCATCGCCTTCTGCATTAGAATAGTTGTTTTCCTTTTTCAGTTCTAACTTTACCGTGAGGTCTCATTTAGGAGAGTCTTGTGGCACTGTGGTCACTTCCTGCATTTTGGTGACACTACCTAGCTTTGAATATGATAATTTTCAAATCCATTTGTTCTGAGTTAATGATTGTAAACAAAGCTGTGGCTCAGCTCTGCAATTTTCTCAGCTTTTCTTTCCATTTCTTCAAGCTCGTCTCTGCTTTCATAAATGCTTCCCGCAGCTCAAATTTTATCTGCAGCAGCATGGACTTGCAGTTCAGATATCAAGGCTTGGAAGATTTCAGGATCTTCCTAGATCCTGAAAGGATCCTAGCAAGGATCAAGACATTGCAAGATGTCAGAGAAAGATCTGCTTTAACAACAACTGCTTCAGAAATGACAGAGGAACTTGGTTCATGCCTAACTGCATGAGCCTCTCAGCCTCATTTTCAATGGTTACACCTGCTGTCTAGAAGACTTTATCCCATCACATGCAGTGCTCTATGACAAGAGGTTCTGCTTTCTCATTCTGATCGAATACAGGCTTTTTATCCCCAAGGCAATCATAAAATTTAAAGGGCAATTCCTGCCACATCCCATGGCCTCAATAAGCTGTATGACTCCTTGCACAGCTTTGTCCATTTCATACACTTCTCTTTGAATGTGACAGCTCCAGTACACAGGCAGAATGGTGGTAGCTGACAAATCTTCTTTTTGGAGCTGCTCCATCTGGCATGGGAGGATGAGGGGCTCCCTTGAAGATATAGCAAAATTAAATGCTTTGTCAGAAATCAGATGAACTCTACAAGCTCTGTTCCCGCCTGCATTTGAGGGCATTTGCTCTTTATGATCATTTTCTGAGTCAACTCAGATGGTTGTCCTGTGGGCCCACATAGTCCACGCAATCCAAATAAGGGGGATTTTTTTTTTAGCTTTAGAAATGTATCTTGACAGAGGTAATAATTCTGGACTGTCTAAAAGATGAAAGCAATTATCATGTTTCATTAGAAATGTTTGGAAGCCAATACTTCTCTGTGTCTTTACTGTATGCTGTTGTGGTGCTGTTAGAAGCTATTCTATTCTTACAAAAAATGCAGCAGCACTAATTGTCTCAGCCATATTCAGCCTCACAAAACTCAGGGTCCTATGATGTGCATGCATTTTATTTCAGATCATCCCTGGCTACAAACTAGAAACTGCTCTGGCAGCAGACCAGTCAACAGACCAGACCTTACCTCTGTCAAAGTATCACAAAACCACCTTCTCCATGGGAAAACAGTGGTGAGAGATTTTGCAAGGGGTTATTCATGTAATACCACCTGCCAACTCCTACCTGTCCTTCTCTAGGGTGTCACAGCAGGGCTCAATCAGCCCTCTGCTGTTCTGAAGACTCCTGCCTGAGAGTTTGAACTGGGATGCGAGCCTTCTATCCAGAGATGCCTGCTTGCCATGCTGAGTCTTATATTGTTGGGATTATTGCCAAATACTTCATAAAGAAAAATACTTATTCCTTCTAGAGGTTTCTTAAGATTTGATAGAAATGTTTACAGGTAGTAAACATTTGGTTTACAGGAACCAAAGACACTATATGCAGGACCATCATTTTGAACACCAGTGATGTTTTGGGCTTCTATTTACTGATTCATAAACAAAGATAGTACACTTAAATGTAGACCTAGAAACCAACTTTCACATAACTTCCAGAATATTCTATCTATAATAACTTATTATATGAAGCATTATAGTCCTCTTGAATGTCTACCTATATGCTTAAAATTCCATGTTGTCTACCTCTAGATATTTGCTTGCTATGTCATGCTCATGAATATGTACAAACAAAACCCCATCAGACTTCATGCCTGAGAGTACTAAGTGTAGAAGAAATAAAGGCGTTTGGCATGCACGCATGATAGCCTATAGCCTCAATAGAACAGTTCTCAGTAATATCAACTAGCCTGGAACCATGGAAACAATTGATGTTAAACATAAGTGTAAACACAGCATAGCATACCAGATGCTTTCACCAGATGCTTCATTCAGTTTCTGAATGAAGTCAGACTATGCTTTTCATATAATTTGCAAAAATTAACCTTTGGGCAATATATAATCATAACAAAAGTGATGTGGAAGTAATGTTAGGTAGTAGAATGTCCTGTAATTATTTGCTAATAGTGGTTTTGTAATTATTTGATATAATTTTGTAATTATGTGGTATAACCCGTGCATATACCTTAAAACAGTGTAAGTTCATCAAATTTTAAAATTATGAAACAGCAAACTGGAAGATTTTGATACTTAAATCGCTGTCTCTACTGGATGACATCTTTTACATCTGTCATTTGTTTTGCTTCTTACAAGACAGAGAAGCTGAATACAAAACCAAATGTTTACATCTTCACCTCACTAGAAAGCATAATTGATATTACTTATAAAACATGCAAAAACTAGTTTTGCCTTTTCTATCACATCAGAATATCCCATTTCCTCTAACTTTTAATGACCTCCCTGTGTCTAGTCAGAAGAATTAACCTAAAGGTATTTAGGTAACTTCACCTGTTAGTAAACTGATGTTGGGTTGGAATAACTCCCTGAACTGGGAGCAGAGTCTGACAATTTGTATATATTAGGAGGAAGTGAAACATAGGGGATAACAGCCAAAATGCTTTGCAGACTACTCCCATGGTGCAGGAGAAATGGGCTGGGAAGATGTCCAGTTCTCCAACAGAAGGTTGGTAAGTGTAGGGCCAGTCCCTAGCAAGATGACAGGGTAGAGTGCCAGGAGACAACTTGGCCTGGTCCTGATAGAGCTAACAGAACAAATGCCATCTCCACTAAACTTCCCAAAGGCTGAAAACCACCTTTTAACTGCCTCAGACCAAACTGGGCTGCTGTTCTTCTTCTCCACATTATCATCCTTGCATCTCTGCATGGGGGAAACTCTTCACATTCATTTTCAATGCAAGTCAGCTAATACACCTGGTTTCACATGGTTTGTAATTTTTTGAGGCTTTCAGTAAGCCCAGAGAGCTTGATGCATTAACATCAGGTGCAAACAACATGATAATAAGTGAAATCAGAAGGAGAAATAAAAAGACTGCAGCGTTTAATTCAGAGTTTAATTCCTCTATGGGTAATGGGGATGACTATTTGCATAGGAATGCTATCAGGCACCTTACTCGGTCAGGTAAATAACCATGTATCATTGTAACTGGATTTTACCTTACTGTGATCTGACAGCAACAGTAGAGACTGCCACACTACTGTGAGCTCATCTCCCATTGTGACATCATGAGCAAGCACTTGGCAGCTGAAGCTACATATGACTTCATGACTTTGTTCCAAAAGAACAATGCTGCTTAGTCTGTCTGAGACAATGAGGCTGCCACAGAAACTCTCTTCCACACAAAGCTGAGAAAAGTCCATGGTGGACTTCCTAATGATAGAACACCATTTTCAGAAATTCAAAGAAGAAATTAGCAAAGCTTTGCCCAAAATGTTCAGTTAGGCTTTTAACATTTCAGCACTAGCAGGTCTTTTACAGTTGATTTTTTTTTGAGAGGTGGAGGGGGAAAGCTACATCAGTGTTGAGGACATTGCTCAGAAAACCCTCCCATCCCTTGGGAATTGCTAAGCTCACTTTTATCTCTCTTATATATATGAATCAAGAGGCAAGCAGAATAAAAGCAAAACTCAGCTTGAAAGCACAGAGTGAAATCCATTAAAATATTAAGCAAGCATCCTCTTTCCTCAGGCCAAACTCATCCATTAACCCGAAGCAGTCTTCAGAGACATGCTTTTCATTCCAATGCTGTTTCCAACAGCCTTTTCCATTTTCATTTCTGTGGTAATTTTATAGTATAAATCAGCAAAAAGTTACCAGTCCATAAGAAGAGGTTACTGCCTCACCTTCTGAATTCAATTCCCTGTTCAATTGCTGACAAGCTCTGTAACTGAGTGGGTCAGTGTCTCATCATGCACAAAAGATCAGAAAAGTGTTGGAAAACACAGACGTTTAAATTCTGATTGTAATAGTAGAAAAAAAATTTTTGTTAAGAGAGAAGAGCGATGCTGTAGATGAGCAAGATGAGGCACACAAGGAACAGTCAAAATTATACAGTCAAAAGAACAGAGAAAATTATATACTGTTCGATATTATAAAAGATTTCTAGCAGGGAGAATAGTCTTACTTCTATACTCATATCTCATCACAGAGATGGATTTACCAGGCAGCAAGATTTTATGGCAATCCTACTGTGGAAAACAAGCAAGGACAATGCCATCTTCTGTTTGTGTAAACTTTTGATTTCTTCTGTCTGAAGGAGTAAAAGGTGTTGAAGGATGTTAGGCTTTTATTTGGTATAGGAATCCAGGCAGCACTGTGAACAACACAAGAAAGCACCATTTGCAGATATTTATTTAATTTCATTGGATCTTATCACTGAAGTCATATACATGTCAATAACCTGGTGGCTATTATATGAATCAAAAAATCCAAGTTCTAGCAACCTTAGTAGACAGGTCAAGAGGTAAATATCAATATTGATGGAAAGTTGGTTATCAACATAGTGATACTATTAGGTTAAGCTTGCTTGAACATTTAAGTGTAAAATTTATTACATATGTATTTACAGTTTTTTTCAGTATTTACCATGAGAAATTCTTGAGTTTGTCAGCTGATGATAGTGTCAAAGAAAGGTAACTCCACTGATCCTATAACTGTAGTTTATGGATACCTATGTTTGACACAGATCATTTCCAAACAAGCTGACTTCTTTAAGATGAAACAGCTACATGAGCATTCACTTGGAATAGATGCTTCCTATTATACACAGCCAAGAGATTTTCATGTTGTATTATCCATACTAAAGAACCTGCCCAGTTCCTCACCATGCTGAACACATAAATAAACTCTGAGCAATTTCAGTCCCTTGTCATGCAAAAAAAAGAACACTAGTAAAAATATTTTCCTGTCTGAACTTAGAAAGGAAAAAAATTAAGAACTGAAAGTATATAATACAACAGGATTTGAGGTTATTGTTAAATAAATTCTTTCTCAGTCACTCAACACAATACCACAAATATTCTTCTGACAGTAACTCCTAGAGTTCCTCAGATTAAAACCACCACCACAAAATCATTTGATAAAACATTATATCAGCTCAGGACACCTATGAGACAAGCCTGCATGATCAAGCTTAAAAAAATAGTTAGAATGAAACATTTATCAGTAAGGCCATCTTCTGTAGCCTGAGCTCACACGACCTCCTGTGAGAGTTGTAAGACTCCACCTTGCTGGTTCACAACCAGTTTGGGAATAACTCTTCCTTTAGATTTTCTTTATGTGCAGGCAGTATTGTTCTGGACCTGACAGCATCAGCATCACTGAAGTGATGAATGAAAGGTCTGATCCTATCAATGCAAAATAAAGAAGAAGAAAAAAAAAAAAACCACACCAAAAAAGGGCAAGAAATTTGGACTGAGCTGTAAAAGTAGACATCCAAAGCTTCCTTCTTTCAGAGTGAGTAGCTTGGTTATTATCACAAACCTGTAAGTACAGGTGGAAGTCTAGGGATTTCTTAAGCTTTCCTCTTAATATAGTAAAAGTATCACCCCTGAAAATGTCTTCCTTTCTGAAAACAAAAAAAAAAACCCAACTTTTTCTGCAAAATACATGTGTGAGATTCTGTAAAAGTATGAGAATGGGTGACTGACCCCTGCAATGGAGGAATGATGTGCTGAAGCAAGAATGTAAGGAAAACAATGAATTGTCATAAAGTAAGATGAAATTATCTCAGCGCAAGAAGGACTGGATAGAAAATTTTGCTTTAGGAATACAGCAGCATCATTCAGTCCTAAGATCCAGTAAACACCTTTCCCTGAAATTAGTTGACAGTAATGTTTTCCTGAGCTAACCAGGCCAACGTGGGAGGGTAGTGTTTATGTGACTCAGCCCAATATAAAGTAGAGAAAATAGATAACTCAAAAAGTCAGCTTGGAAAACAGTAACTGGCCTGAGCTGAGTGTAACCTGCATATTTCTTCCCAGTAACTGTGAGGACACAGTGTCACGACACCAAGCATTTAGAGACCAGTAATGGGAATTTGAACAGTATATTTGAATTGTGATTCCACTGATATTGCCGCTGCTATATTGTGATTGTGCTTCAATTCCAGTAAAATGCTGTAACATTCTGCTACATCAAAGTCCTGGATATATCTATAAGAACTTGGTTAGACAGTATTGGACGATGGCTGCAGGCTACTAAATGAGCCTAACACAAAAGAAGACACAATTACTGGAGGCAAGATCTCTTCCTTTTTCTGGATTACCTTTCCCAGGTCATTGAATTGAAGAGCTTCCAGTAGAAAGTCACACATCTTTCATGGCCTCAAATACTGGAGCATTGGTTCTTCTACAGATGATGAGTACAGCCTCAGACTCTGCATCTTTAATGAAACCTGAAAGGAAGTGGGAAGCCTGCCTGATTTCCTCAAGTTATCCATGAATTTTAAAAAAATCAAACCAAACCAAACCAAACCAAACCAAACCAACAAACAAAACAAAACACAACAAAGAAAAAACCACCACCCCCAGCACCACCACCACCACCACAACAGCAAAAATCAAACTAAACAAACAAACAGTCCAATGACTGGTCTGATAGCATTCTCCATACTCATCCCTAACTAAAAGACACTTGGAACCAATTCACAGGCAGAGGACAATCACTTTTCAAAAGTTCCCAAATATGTGAGTCCAGGCTCTACAATCTATTTGCCTCCTTTACAATAGGAGGAAGCATCTATTATGGATTATCAATGGCTAATTTTGCACAACAAAAAGCCTGATACTCAATGTTAAATGAACTAATAGTGGCAAGACTGTGGACAAACTTAATTAATAATTTAATTATGGCAGTGTAATCTAACTATTCTCAAGAGAGGTACTTGAACCTTTCCTTCTCAGTAACTGATTTAAATGCTTTCTTTAATTTAGGAATATGTAAGATTACTTTATTTGGCAACTGTTTCAAGAGAGTCATAGTGGATTAAAAAGCAACTTTGCAACAAATTTTTTTGCCCACTTAACATCTTTCAGCCTATATAACACTGTAAGGTCTTCTGCCAATTTTGTGCAATAAAATGCTGCAGTTCTATCAAAGATCTCTATATAAAGATAAAATTTGCATTCAACAAGTGCAAAGGGAAATCTCTAAGAGCAATTGCTGTAATATTTTTGAGTCACATATCTTGTTTTTCTTTCTCATTTATAAACAAATCATTATTGTGGCAGAGTATGGTAAATAAACTGCTGTGCTTAAAACAGCAGGAGTTACATACCTGAACTTGCAATCAACATGCTTCAGCAGATTGTGTTTTGATGGTTAAAATTAGACTATAGCTCACCCCATTCCACCCTGCCAAAGCCACCTGATGAAGGTGTAAGCTGTCAGGAAACAGATAAAGCTGCAGACTAAAACCTAAAACAGACCTCATGAAAGAGAGAAAGCAAGAAGGCAAAAGAACAACTAGAAATAACTGCCTGGATCCAGAAAAGCAAATAACAGGAGGAGTCCCTTGGAAAGCATTCAGAAACTGTTAAGGTTTTTGTTTTACCCAATTAACTATCTTCCTTTCCTTCTTCCTACATTCAGAGTGGGATTTGCTTTGCACTTTCTTCAGCTGCAAGAGAACTTCTTCACGATTCACACAGGACCCAAGGCCTTAAATCCTAACAGAGCTGAAGGAAAACAAAATGTCAGCAAGACAGATGATTTCTTGGACATGTTGATTTCCTTAATTTGCTGCCATAGTTTTTAAGACCACACCAGTGACAACATAGACAAGATGGTAACTGGAAACGCAGGAGGAAACAGAGTGGTGACAAAGAACTCCCTCAGCATAAAAAGTGATTCAAGTATTTAGCTATTAATTTCTTCCCCCATAAAACGTACCTCTTGTGCTTGAAAAGTCCCAGTTAGACAGGGAAATCTAATACTTTGCAGACGTGCAAGAAGAAAAAAAGCAAACATTGCACATAGATCAGATACCCTGCTGCAGCAAAAGGGGAACTGGGGCAACAGGGAGAGGTAAGCGAAGTGGCATTGAGTCAAAATGTAGGGTACTCCTTCACTGCTCTGTAGTAGCTGTATTTTAATAAGCATGTTATTGGTTTTAGATGTAACTGACTTCTGCAAACTCTCTCCTCTTTATCTCATATTCTTCACTTCTCTTCCCACCAGTTTTCTTTCAATACAATTGCTACTCAGCAATACAACTTCTGTTTAGAAGTGACTCCAATTCCTATCTATTGAAGCATCTGCCCATTTCAAAATAAATATTTCTATAATTTAATGATGGAAATTTTTTGCCAATTTTGCTATTTTCTAACTTGCTTGAATTATTCCGTTTGTAAAACAGACTTCAGTGAAGTGCATTTAAACAAATGTCAGCTACTTCACGTACACTTGAACAACCACATGCCATTCTACAATTACAACCTCTGCTTTTTCACTCCCAATCACATCTTTTCAGAGGTGTTTACGAAATTGGTGCTAATGTAGGTACCAGTTGTGGCCAAGGCAAACAGTAACTGTTGCAGACCTCTTTAACAGATGATTGCGTGGATGTACCAGATCCCAAAAGGAGAGGAAATTTTAACACATGCTAATGGAACATATTGTGCTTATTAGCTAGAATTATTTTCCTAGTGTCACCAGTAGCAAACAGCCTTCATCTTCTCTTTCTATACTGCTGCTGCAGAAGAGAGATTGTGAAAGACTGAGGGACAGGGTGCAGTGCATAAATAGTCAATTGCTAAAAGATAATCAGTTGATTCTGTACCAGTCTTTTCTCCCCACTTCAGAGATCTGTGGTACTGAGAGCCCTCATATATCTACTAAAGTCCACACTTAGCCCAGACATGACTACATCAGGAGTTAATATGACTTTATTTTTTGGCAAGGAAAAAGAATAGCTGCTGCAGGAGAAATTCAAGCCTGTTATCACAATAGGCTGCATCTCTTCTTAGTAGTATCATCTGCTAAGAGGAAAGGAAGACAACTGAGCAGCAGTCCCCTCTTCAGCATATTACTTCTGAAACTGTCCAGACAAGGAATAATCAACCCCCTCAATAGAAGAAACATTTATGAGTCAGCTGTTAAATCAACTTCACCAATGCAAACAGCTTAAAGACAAAAGGACTCCACACACCAACCATGTATCAGCCATCTACCACTGTACCTAAAATTTAACTTGCAGACTTAGTTTTGTTTGGCTGCTTCCCTGAAGGGTTATGAAGTTAAAACACCCAAAGGAAGGGCCCAACAAACACAGCAGCCAGAGCATAAGGTGGGCAGGAAATAGGGAAGCATGGCCCAGGTGGAAGGAAATGCTGCTGAACATTCAGAGTAGGAAGCTACCTATGTATTTTCAGAAGAAGCTGACATAATGCTCATTGCACCCAGAGGAAAGGATTTATTGCTCTTCATGCCCTGCTTTTGGCCCTGTCTTTAACTTGTATCAGGTGTGGTACTGTTGGCACTCTGCTGCCCCTCCACTACAAGCCAAACCTGCTGCTTTAGTGAACTGAAAGTGCCCCACAGAAGGGTGCAGCCAGCACCTCAGTCACCTCCAGAGAACTGGAGGACATAAGAAGGGTGGTGGTGGGAATACACAACCAAGTGTTGGGGTGCAGAGCCGGGTGGCAGGAGGTGTGGTATTGCAATAATGCACTGTGCTTCAGGAAGTCACACTTGAAATTCCTGCAGAGTAAGAAGAGAGGGTTTTCTGCAGAGAAAACAGACACAATCTGCTATCTGGCACACATGCCAACAGCATAGCAACAGTTTTTTAAACGTCTTTTCCTTGTCACTTTTGAATTTTACCAATTTTAAACACTAAGTGTAACAGCAGCAAGGCTTGGGAACCCAACCTCTAAACAAGGAAACTAGTAGAAAATAAAAATTTAAAATGTCAAGACAATTTTGGCAAAATCCTGGGAAAAGAGAAGAGAGAGTAATTAAAAATCTAACACATAATTTGCTGTTCAAATTTTTAATTAGGTATAATAAATGTACACAAAAGGAAGCATTGGCATTTTTGTTCATTTTAAGTGTATGAAATGGTAGGGAAAATAAACACATGGCATGAGTGAGGTCAGAAGTATCAAGACTGGTTTGAAATATTTCAAAATGTCATGCTAACAGGATATTAAGGGAAGCTTTTAAAGCCATCATGAACAAGGCTTGTTTAACATCAGAGTTAGAACCCACACCACACACAAGTTTGACACAGACTGAGAAAAGCAAATTTCCTCATGTCTTGTACATCCAGGAATTTCAGCTGTGAAGCCTGCATTAGGGTTAGCCATTTTCTCTCGTTTTCAATGAGTTTGTTGACCAAATAAATTTTTAGAAAGAAAGTGCAAACTGCTGCACTACTTTGTCACGCTAAATCTACTAGAAAGAGTCTTAATAAGGCTGAAGAAGAGGCAGCAGCATTTGAGATATTATAAACCAGTCTAGCACCAAGCAACTCCAGAGTCTAGTTCCCTATCTGCCCTTTGGTGGATGCCCTTTGAGGAGTGAAAAAAACGAAATAAAACCACTGTATACTGCAAAGCCATAAAAGTCTGACTCCCTGGATGAAGAACAAACTTACTTCATTTCCTGAAGCTACACATGTTGACATGTGAGTTAATTTCAAAACCAAGGACAACACTCTACCAGCTACAGTGTTAATGGGAAGATGACTCTACAACATACTGGGACTTATATTACCAGTGTCCTTTTGCAAGCAGTCACTGTAAACAATACATTGTCTTAATCATCCTGCCAATAGTAACATACGTGTTCAGTTCAGCCCTGCACTTCAGGATTATTTTTAAGTGCCCTCAAAACAAAAGCTGCTTCTACAGGTCTTGTTAGCTATGCTAATGAATTCTCCTCATTGCCCTCAAAACACTCGTGTGGTGAACAGTTACTCCAAAAGAAGAGGTTCATTTACATACCTCACCCAAAGGGATCCAGGAATTACTTTTTCCAGTTCTTCAAATGCATAGCAAACTGAAGTTGGAAGTTTTCCCAGACTGAAATGTGCATCTTAGCTATCTTTCTGCAGCACTTGCAGATGTTAGCTGACCTAATTCTGTTCTTTCTAAAATCAGTGAAAATTACCTACTGGGGATTACCAAAGCCAACATTAGAAGTCTTGACAAAGCACTAGGTGTACAACCACCTAAACTTCACTCTCACCCAGATTCAGATCCCAGCCCCTGTAAGCATGAGACAGACATTGTAAAAAAAGTAAATTTCTATGTGTCTTCAATCTTGTATCCTTTCCTTCTGGAAGCAATTAATATTTTGTAAATTCATTGCATATTCTAATTCTGAGATACTTGCATCTTCAATATATTAAAAGTATATCAAACTGAAATGACAATGAAGAAAAAATATTATCTTATTTGTATGACTGCTAAATTACTGTTTAGAATTCTGGAAAGACTTACAGAATTAGAAAGAATTTAGTTTTTAAACTAAATTTCTTGGCCTACCAAAGTGAAAACTATGTTCATCACTCCTAGGCAGGTACTTCTACGACTTCAAAATAGTCATTAGGCAGAATCACATAGCCTTTTCCTGCCAATATGTCTTTTTCTTTCTGAAACTGAACAATCTCTCTTAGTTTCTCAATTTGTCTTTCCTGACGCCGGCACCGCTGTTGCGCTGTCTTGAGCTTCTTCCGCAGTTTTTCAACCTGTTCCTCCAGCTGTTGAATTCTTTTCCGCTGATGGACTGTATCCTCGACGGTGTAGTTATGATCGCAAAAAACAGCAAGATTGCTGGGGGTCTGGAGAGGGGGCATCAATAATCCAATACTGGGATCTACAAATCTGGCATCTATTTGAGACAAATGAAAAGAAGGAGTTGATGGAGATTGTGGTAGTACTGGAGCTGCTGGTGGTGGTGGTGGTGGTGGAGGTGGTGGTAGCGGTGGCAATGGAGGAGGGGGCAGTGGATCTTCTGGTTGCTCTGCAAATTCTTCAGACTAGAAAGAACAAGACAAAAAATGTACATTTTCATGCTTAACATTGTTTACAACACAACGCCCTTATTACAGCCCCAGAATAATCTAAATAACCAAGATTTAAGCAAATAAAATAAATTTCAAAGAGACAATTTTCAAAACTGGCAAACGTTTCTGGGCCTGCTCTGTCTGGCTTCTCAACTGGACATATTTTTAACCAGCTTCATTTTAAGGGCTCTTTGAAACTCAAGCCCTTATGTCTAAATAGGTTTTTTGAATTATCTAAGAAGCAAGAACACAGACTACAGTTCCATAGAATGGACTTCAGATGACTTAACAACTCATTGCTGCCATCCCATCCCCCTTTGTCCCTCCTCCTTTCTGCTGCATCATACCACTACATAATTGAACCTACCAGCTAATCTAATCAAAAACACATCAGAAGCAGACAATCTTCTGCCTTCTGTAGAATAAGGGCTAACTACTGAGCAGGCTGACACAGCAGAGAGATAGACACAGTAAAACCAGTCTTCTCAACAACTGGGAGGGACTCTAACAGGTTTTGGGCTGCAGCGTAAGGGTTTGGTTAAAAGAGACATCATGAACCAAAATAAACAGCTCTTCAACAGCAAAGCAGCCTTCGCATCCTTGGTATTTACTTTTTGCTCAAATATAATATGACAGAAAGCTATTTGATCTCCAACTACCACTGCATATATTTTCTGTCCATTATTAAATGTCAAAGCAATGCAACAAAAGGTATGACATACACCTGCCTTGATATGGGGAAAAAGTGAGAATCATACATTTATAGAATGGCTTAGGTTGAACAGGGCCCTAAAGATCATCCAGTGTCAACACCCCTCTGCCATGGGCAGGGACACCTTTCACTGGACCACATTACCCATCCAACCCTGAACACTTCTGGGGATAGGGCATTCACAGCTTCTCTGGGCAACCTGTTCCAGTGCCTCACCACCCTCACAGTGGAGAATTTTTACCTAACATCTTATCTAAACGTGCCCTCCTGCAGCTTAAGGCCATACCCTCTTGGCCTGTCACTACCTGCCCTTATAAAAAGGTCCCTTTCCAGCCTTCTTGTAGGCCTCCTTTAGATTCTGGAAAGTTGCTGAGGTCTCCACACCACTTTCTCTTCTCCAGGCTGAACATCCCCAACTTTTTCAGCCTGTGTCTCTAAGATGGGTGCTCCATCCCACCGGTCATCTTCCTGGCCTCCTCTAGATTCACTCCAGTAGTTCCATGTCCTCCCTGTGCTGGGACCCCAGAGCTGGATGCAGGGTTCCAGGTGGGCTCTCACCAGAGCAGAGCAGAGGGGCAGAATCCCCTCCCTCCCCTGCTGCCCACGCTGCTGTGCATGCAGCCTAGGACACGTTTGGCTCTCTGGGCTGTAAGCTCACACTGCCAGGTCATGTTAAGAAACAGGACTACATAGCTGGCAGACGGAATGGACAGGGGAGAAGCACAGTTCTCCCTTTTGGCACCAGCAAAATATCAATTGGCTCAACTCCACTGCAGGTTTTTTTTGCAGATAAAACTGCAGGTTTTGTGACATTGCTCTTGATAGGTCCACTTGTACAGGTCAGGACAACACAGATACATTTGAGTATAGGCCAGAGCAGAGAATCAGATTTTTTTCTTCCCCAGAAGAATCCAGTATAATTCAGAAATGCTTCTGTGCACACATTGATTGAAAAAGCACTGTTGAAACCAAAGAGCTTGCATATTGCCTATTGAAAAGAAAGCTTAAAACATTCTCAGAAAAAAGGCACAGAAAAAATTTTCTACCTACCCACCTGTTGGCAACACTATTACTATAAAGAAAAGCATAAGGACTGGGAAAACACTGGTTTTAAGAACAGCCATTGATTTTAAGAACAGCCAACAGTCCTCACCATCAAAATATCAAGCTCATCAGATCTGAAGGTCATACCATTAACTTCACTGACTTAACATACAAGCAAGATAGATGTGTGGGTGTCTACCTGTCCCCCGTACAAACTACAGCACTTGGCAGACAGTAACTGAAAAGGCAGTTTGGTGATTGGTATTGAAGAAAAGTGATGATTGGCATTAAAGGGAAGTTTAATATGCACTCAAATATAACTGATCACATGAAAGTACAAAATCAGCCAACTACCAGTCTTATTTCTCATTTATAAAAAAGTGCTGCTGTTAGCATACCTAATTCACACATCAATATTCTAAAGAGCTTGACCCTATCAGCTGTCACTATCAAATTTTTCTACTAAAAAAACCCTACAAGGCAAAGGTAGAGCTAGCAAAAAGAAACTCATTCTTGCTAGAAACAAAAGCAAAATCAGATCACTGCTGGACTGCTGAATTCACAGACACTTCTATTTGAAGCTATAGAGCATATGCTACCTCTGTATACAAATTATTATTGTCACAACATATCACAGAGAACAGATCTTTGGTATCTCTGTGACATCATCAATGACTTCAAATTATTTCTTTTAGTCAACAAATACTTCTTCTAAGACATAAGTAAAGAAAAAGTATACCAAATTACATAGTGTGAAAGATAAAAACCTGTATTTCAAAATCCACGTGGATTCAACTCCAAAACAACCACAATTATTCTTTTTATTACATTGTTACTTGAAGATATGTGGCAGTTTATTCAAAAGTGCCATGGAACAAATAAAAATAGAACTGAATCCTTCAGAATTAAAAGGCACTCACTCTTCTGTGTTTTTGTAGATCCAAGTATGACAGCGAAATTGGGAACGTGGCTCACTACTAATCCTGCTGCACCAACAGTACTTTTGCAGACTACCCTATACACCCATTCAGCTTTCAGACTGTAAAAAAATTTGCAAGTATTTTACACACAACAAAGAAAATGTGTATTTCACAGATAAGAAAGGAAGTGTAATCAAACAAAAAACACAGCCATATTTCCCTGTAACTTGTCTGTCTCCTTGTTTGCATTCTGTTTATATTCTCTTCTGTGTTATTAGCCACTTTTCATTTTTCAAATGTGTAGCGTTTTTATTTCTGCAGCACTCCAATATTGTATATAAAGAGAAAAATTGAACAAGAAAAATCTGAGTTTTATTCTGTGCACTTCATCCCATTTAAGTCTTTTGCTCCAGACCCACTCTAGCTACCTCTGTCTCCTTTGCTACTTTCCCTGTGGCAGAGCAGTAAGAGATCAAATATTTTATATCCTTTAAAGGAGTTTAAAATCAATCTTTTGCATTCTTGTCTTGAAGTTATTACATCAAGAAGTAAGAACTCATAAGTAACTTGCATCTCACAGTAAATTGTTCTAGTGGCACAGTGAAGGGAATACCTCACTCAGAAGACTCTATCATCAGAAGTCAGGGACCAGTACGCCTTTTGAAAACAATGTTAAGGCAAGACAGAGGTGCTCTCAGGACAGACAGAGAGTAGGTACAGGTAAGGTTCTGCCGCTCATTTTAACTTTGCAAAGCCAAAGCGCAGAGCTCTCTTAAAGAGGCCAGTCAAGTTTCACAGTTAACATCCACCGCATTTTCAACGCTAGCAGTAGCCATCAGCCATGGGAAGAGAGTAAGTGCCATTTGCAAGCATTAATGAAGGCTCATTCAGACTCTGAATATGCAGGAATTGCTGTGGAACAGTTTAACTACAGGGTAATACCTTCTTACTTTGTTGCCATTCCATTTAATCAGCTCATGGATGCTGAATTAAATGGACACATGAGCAGGTGAAGGCCAGTGCCTGCCTGTACAACACTTTGTGCACCAAAGCCTCAGAGAAAACAAGCACAGCTGTTGGAGGTATTTTCAGTCACCACAGTCCTCCTGGTCACCCCAGCGATACTGGCTCAGCATCCTGCCGGCCTTCATCCTTCCCAGCCAGCATCCTCTCCCTGTTCGCTGCCTTGCCACTCTGCAACCAGGGACATGCACGACACGTTCTGGCACCTGCAGCCATGGGTGCTTTGGGTTTACCTTTTCACCGGGTTCAGTGTAACAGAAAATTGTGGGCACAGCATTCTCTTTTAGGAGCTTGTTATTGCATTCCCTCTTAAAGCAATCGGGGGTAAAGTGTTCTGAGCAAATGCTGCTGTACTTGGTCGGCTTGAAGTTTTTCCTCTTAACAGCAGCTTCCCATTTCTTGCAAAGATCGGGTCTTGTAAGAGGGAACCTGCAACCAAGAGGCACTTTCAGCTTTTCCGGAAAGCTTTATAACCGGAGCCACAACCTTCCTGCCCCCCATCGGGGGGTGGGATGAGGTTTCAGCCCGCTCTCGCTCTGCAACAGGCGGCTCAGAGGGTTCCGTCCCTCGGCTTTCCGCAAGGACACGCCGGGAGGGGCGGGCGAACAGATAGGTCCCTCTGTCTGTCTGTCCGTCCGTCGGCACTCGCCCGCCCACGCGCTCCCTTCCCTCGCGACTCCCCGCGATCCTCGCGCGCGGTCCCGCGTTGGCCCCGCCCCCCGGCGCGACCCCGCCCCGGCGCCCGCGCGCGCTCACTTGTGGA
>NW_005054355.1:4693101-4695118 GCF_000277835.1 Geospiza fortis | reverse complement strand
AGCCGGCAGGCAGGGCTGTGGTCGGACGGACGGGTGTGCGCAACGCGGCTGTCACAGGGACAGGAAGAAGCTGGCGCTGTGAGCCCCGCGGGAGGTTCTGAGTTTTTTCTGGAAGAAAAATAAAAAAATTAAAAATAAATGAAGAGCGGGGGAAAGGCAAAAGAAAACAACAGGAAGACCACATTGCCATAACACACAGTTGCATTAAGAACGTGTAAAACAACTCTGTGTCACTCACCTAAACGTAGTTTGCAGGTACATCAGCAAACAGTAAATAGATCTCTCAACAAATCGATTTGTTGTTACAAATAAGTTTATTTCGAGCAGTTTCGACATGTTCCCATTCTGTGGGCTCACTTTTGAACTCTGCATTTGATCAACAACTAAAACAGTCCTACGTAAGTGACAGTTGTTGTATAGGAATGACAAATTAACCCACCTTTAGGGTCACCCCAGTCAAGTGTAACATTATATCTAGAAATTCATTGACAATGACCCCAGACCCAAGTAAGCCTCCATGGCTTTTTCTCTGACCCCACACAGATCATAATTTTCTCCTCAGCCTACTTTCCCCCTCTGCACTTGCTTTGTGAGGGAAAGAAAAGAAGGTTTATTTGCCTTAGCTTGGAGGCTGTGGCTTCTCTGCCTAGACAGCTCTCTTTGCCCAGCTGATGGAAGGTACCAGTCACTGCCATTTGCTTGCCCAAGAATGTGACAGAAAAGCCTGTACAGCAGCTTCAGCAATACTTCCACAAAGCCATTTGCATGAGCTGTTGTCAGTACTCAGCGTTGGCTGAGCACTGTTAGCTCTGCTCCCTCTCCTGCTAGGTCAGCCAAGAGGCAAGGAAACCAAAATAAGCTCTTTCTAGCACTAGCTTCCTCACCAAGAAAAACATGCTTACTCCTCTCCTCTCCATGTGAATGCCTCTGTCCCTGACCTTTGCCTGATGACTTTCTTCTCCCTCACGTCCTCCTGCTGCCAGTTTTCTGGGCAGCAATTCTGCCACAACCTCAAGGACCAGAAAGGCTAGGCTGTCCCATGGCAAGATGAGCTAGGGGTGACCAGAGCCAAAGCCCAGGCTCATCAGCCTGGACAGAGTCCTGCAGCACAAGAGCCGGGCAGACACTAATGGACACACCCACACAAGGTGAGGTGATGAACCAGGTACAAGGTCCGCCCAGGTAATTCAGGCAGGAGCAGCAGGAGATGGTGCCAGTAACAGAACTGGAAACACAAGTCCAAGGTTCACCCAGGAGATGGAGCCAAAGAGAGCGACACCTGTGACACAGCCAGGCAGGGACTGAAGGTGCTGAGCTGTGGTGAAAAGGAGCTCTTGCACCACACACAAGAGTTGGGGGCCCCAAAGTACTTGAGTCAAGGTCATCAAGGCCTTAGTCAGTGCACCTAGACTCGAGTTCTCCTATGGACCTCAAGAGGGATTCTGAGTCAAAGTCCTGGACTTGATACCACTGTCCATCTCCTCCTCCACTGCTGGTTTTGGAATGGACCTAGGCACAGTGGGGCACAGCATGGCCATGTAGATCGTGACGCTAAGAGCAGAACTCACCAACTTCACTACACACTCTGAGAAGAGGTACATGGTCTTGATATATAGGAAGGAAATGCCTGGGGAGAAAGCATGAAAGCATGAGTAGGTTCCAGAAGGTGACACCTAACTGAGGGGGTCCATCACAGATGAGGACATCTGGTGAATGTGTAGATGAGTCACTGAGACCATCAGTCACCAAGCTGATTTTAAAGACTTAAAGGAGAGCTCTGTCAGGATCACATTGGCATCCTGAAGCAAAAGGGATTTATAAAAGACTGCATGGAAAGAAATTTCCTCATCCCGTAAGAATTTCACAAACTTGGAACAGGGCAGAGGCAATTGTCTTGACTAAAGATAACAAATAAATACAACCCCCAAACTGAAAAAATCACATTTCAGTAATTTTGAAAATGTTGGAAATATGTCTAGGATGTTTCAAGTAGTTTTTCTTAACTTCAGCCCCCCCC
>NW_005054355.1:4662606-4691021 GCF_000277835.1 Geospiza fortis | reverse complement strand
TGCGCGCCTGCTGCCGCCCTTCTGCTATTATTATTATTTTTATTATTAATAATTATTATTATTATTATTTATTTGCGCCCGGAAAAGGCGGTTTTTTTTGCGGGAGCCGGGTGTTGCTAAGCGTTTCCCGAGTTCTGTCCATGTCGCATTCAGCAGCGAGGGTCTCCGTGGGTGGTTCTGGGGCAGGTGGTTGTTAATTTTTCAGTGAAGTACTTGAGGTCTGTAGAGATTTCCGAAAATAAGAAAATTACTGTTTACAGAAAGATTCAACTTTATTTTCATGGGGGATATAAAACGTGTGTTTCCTAATACACCTTACTGAACTGTATAGCAATGGATAAGCTTTTCAAACTTAAAAAAAATAGCCAGAATCGTACCTTTTGAAAAGATGTGCGTGTATATATATATTTAAAACATAATATGGCTATGTATATTTTCTTGGTATTGATAAAGAACCTTTTTTAAAATACTGTCTTTCTCTAGAGCTTTAATTTGCCATTGAGAGTTAAGACAGCTGTGTGGGTGCTCTTGCACTTACATGGCTTTGATTTTCAAATTGAACCCTGGAGGGAACTGATTTTTGTTTTAAATCTTAAAGCAGATTGAAATGCATTGCTGACTCAGTCATAGGAAAATAGTTTTCTAAACCTGTATGCTCCATATTTCTTGTGCCAGTGCAAACTTGGGGCATTGATAGTTATTTATTGAAACTTGAACACTTTTTGGACGTTGCCTAGACCTTATTTTTCTAGATAACACGTTAGTAGAGAAAATGGTTACTTTGGCAAAAAGAGCTTTACTTTTCTTTTCCTTCACTGTGTACATTCCAGTAGTGTGTGCTCTTTCCATAGTATAGTAACAATTCAGTGCTATACAGAAAAGGGCTCAGATTTGGGGTGGGTTAGCTGTAAAGGTGATAATTCCGTTGTATTCTGTTTGAATAAATCACAGAAATATTATGGAGAACTAGATTTATTTTTCAGTAGAAATCTGTGTATCTTGCTTCTTGGTCTACTTTGTTCTAAAGAAACTTTCTGCAATACTCTAGAGACAGAGTCAATGCTAGAATGTGAAGTGTTTTTCTGGTTGGGAAGATTCGGTGTGATTTATTTATTTATCGAGAATTTACTAGTAGAAGAGTATAGCAAAGGAACTATTTCTTCTGATTAGACATAATCCTCAATAAGTTTTTGAAAGCTTTAGGTCCCTTGCTCGGTGCCACTGCCTTCCATGCTTCTGCTGCACCTGTGTTTTTTGAGCATAGCCGCTAGCGCAGCGCTGCCGAGCCCTGTGGCAATGGTGCGGTGGGAAGGGTCTGTCGGAGTGTGACGGTCACCTCGCCAGATGCCCCTCTGTGCGGAGGCCGCGGGCCGGCCCTGCCACTGGGGAAAGGCAGGGCTTCTCCTGAGCAGATCCAGCTGCAGTGTGGGGCCCTCTTCCCTCGCTGAAACTGTGCTAAAAACTCTGCTTGAACTCAGAGGCAAATCTTTTCATGGGGATATGTGTCTGTGCCAGCTGGTGAAAAGGGGTAATCGTATGAGGAGCCAAGAGGGCATAGACATCTCTATGTGTACAGATCTGTTAAAGCCACTCAGGAGCTGGTAAACATCTCTTACCTCTTCTGAAGGCTACAGCTGAAATTCAGTAAGAATGGGATAGACTCACAGTTTTTCATGCTTTTACTGGGGATATGTGAGTGCTATCTGTTCAGAAAGTTGAGCTGCAGCAATCAAGTGTATGAGCTTTTCCTTTTAGTGCAGTCGTTCCTGGCACATGTATGAAGTTTATGTGAGAATGCATAGTTATGCTGTTACTGTAGCTGAGATGGCTCCGAGGATATTTCTTTTCTTAATGCATATGCAAATTAGGTAGAAGCCATATTAATCATTGTATAACTGTTTGATCATGTCACCAGAGCCTTTTTTGGTGGTTGAAATGATTGCCTGTAACAGTACATTCTCTTGTTAGAATTACTAATGAGCAGATAAAAAAATATTTTGATCTTAACGCAGGTTCAAAGACTTCTTCGGGGCATTCTGAACCATACTGCATACAATCTGTAGCACTGCCTGTTACATAATAACTGGGTGAAATTTTATTTTTTTTTTCCTTTGGTAGTCATCATCCATCTGCAAAGATGCTGCAAGTTTGAAGAAACTGATAAAAAACTTATTTTCCCCCACACTTTAAACTTTTCCCTAGTGAGAAAGGTAAAGCTGCCTGGTGGATGTGAGATACTTTACTGCATATGTAATGACGTGGGGATTTTTTAGGGAATCCTGGAAAAAATCATAAGAATTTTTGGGTGAGCACCTCTATTTTGGTCCTTGTCTTTCTAAATGAGTGTGAGTATAGGGCTAGGTAAAGATCTTGTGGTAGAACACAGAAAAACGATAAATGCATCTGTGCAATACTTTGTAATTTCTGCTCATAATAAATTAGCAATATCCAAGCAACATGGGGGATCCATAAGGCATGGGAAATCACTGCAGTTCCCCTTCCCAGACATGGGCAAGGCTTTAGTGGGCTATAGTCTAGCAGGGTTATAATGAGCTCCCCCTTTCCAGTATGGTAATGTTAAAGCTGAAAATCACCCCACATTACCTCACTTGAGTTTGAACTTTCTGCAAGAGCAAGAGCAGTCTCACACCCAGCATCTCAAAGACCTCATGTGGTAACTTCTTTGATAGCCTGCTTTCTGTTCTAGCTGACATCTGTTCAGTGGTAGAAGTGGTGACAGGCCATCTCTCTTACCCTGATGACTGATGAGAGATTACTAGTGAGGCTGGCAGCTCCAGCTCTCTGCCAGAGGCTGCTGTTCTGGTAGTGGAGTTGTCCAAAAGAAGCATGTTTTCTGTGGAGTGATCAGTTACCTTCATAAATGCCTTTTTTATCTGGCATTTAGGCTAAGAAACAGGATCTAACAGTGACATGACCAAAATTTGAGAATAGTGTTGGGGTGGTTGGATTTTTTTTCCTGCTCCGACTGGTTCTGCTAGAGATTGCAGCATTTTTTGCAGATATTTGAGTGGAAAGCCTAAGCACCTAACACTTTAAACCAATATAAAAAGACTCAGGAGTACTTACCTGCTGCAGCTGTCAGACTTGATTGTTCCTGTCTTCTAAAACGTCTCAATACTCTGGCTTTTAGCCCTGCAGTGTTCCTAAACCTTTAAATATGGCTTCTCTATTTTGTGTGCCTTTTTTCTTCAGTTTGTTGTTAAACATATGTGTCTTTTAGGTTTTTTGATTTTCTGCCAAAAACTTTGGTCACTGTGAGACATTAAAAGATAGATACTGGGCAAAAAAATTTCAGACTGTTTATATGATTTGTATTCATGTAGCTCCTTTTCAGTAACTCCAAGCAAGTTGGCTGTGTGTTACTGTAAGGGAAAAAAAAAGAAAACTACCAAAACCCCTCAAAAACAAAACCCAAAGAAGCAAACAAAAAAATTTAAATCCCAAAATAAAAGTTATATTCACTGTTAGCTCAGTGCTTTTTAGCATTTTTCTTCATTCTTCAAAACTACCATGCTTTGTTATACTTGTGCACGCTATTTTCTAGTCCTTGCAAAGACTCATGCTGCCTGACTTGATTTGCAGGCTACCCTCATGTCCTTCTAATCTGGTTTTCAGTCCAGATGTGAACCCATGACAGACATCCCTCTTTGTTTCTTTGCCCCACGTGTAATCTGCTCTGGAGACTAAATAGTCTCCTCCTTTTTCTGTTTTGGTTGCTGGATGCTTGCTCCTGTGCATATCGTTTTTTGCCCAGCAATTTTTGAATGTGCTTGAACCAGTATCTTCGTTTAGATGTGAAGTGCCTTCTTATTTAGGTGCTACAGCAAAAGGGTTTGATTCATACATGGAGTTGATTTATTTGACTTGTTATCAGATCTTTTCTGTCTTGGGAAGTAGGAGGGGGAATGTTTTCAGTAAGAGAAGACTTGTTCACTCCTTCCTTGGGCAGAGAGTGGACCCCCCATCAGATCTGGCCCTGCTTGGTGTGAGTGCAAGAAAGCCACTCTGATAACACCGACTCAAATGATGCCATTGCTATGAAAGTTAATTGGTTTGGTCTCCAGTGTAGTGAAGTCTGTTGGAATCACAAGGTCTCCAGACAGGTCCAAGTAGCTGGTGAGTTGTTCTTAAAACTTAATGTGATTCCAGGTTGAGCCCATTTGGTTTGCTTAGAGAGCCTTTCCAAAAGCAAATACTTTGCATACTTTGAGAATCATAGGTGTTTGGACATAAGTCCTTATCATGGTGAGGAGCGATTTTGGTGGTGATGGTGATGTTTTCTGTTATAAGACTTTGATGGTCTTCCAAAGGGTAAATATCTCAACATATCTGGACTCTTGACTGTATGTCAGTAGTCACCACTGACTATCATGCTCTATTTGAGATCAAGGGTGGCTCTATGACAGTTCTCTGTCATCTTGGTTTGTATATGTATCTTTACAGAAGAAAGAGTCATGAGGCATCCTTCATTCCTTTAAATATCTGATTGACTCTCTGTCTCACCTTCAACAAAGGAGTGACCTCCCCAGGTTAAGTCCTTTGGCATTCTGTGGCTGTTAAAGTGGAAATTGATTTGGCAATTAATTTTTAATCAGTTATATAAGTAATTGATGGTTCCCAAAATACTGAGTAGTATTGTTGGATAGTGTCTGAAGTACAGGTGCATGCCAGGTCTGAATTACTAGTTGTGCTGAAAATAACATCTTGGCTGCCATAACTGGAGTCTTAACTGTTTGAATCTAGCAGCTTCTTAGAGAAAATTTTTCTATATTTGATATTAACATGCAAGAGGAAAAAACCCATCTGCTTGTAACATAGGTCATTCTTTGATGCATTTTATGTGTCCTGCTTCTGGAATGCAAGTTAAAAAAGGAAAAGCAATGAGTAACATTTTCATTTATTCATATGTGCAGCTGTAATTGCTGCTGGATAATTTTGCTCTTTTCTTACTTGATTCTCCAAGTTTCTATGTTTAGCAAGTAGACAAATTGGAGTATGACGTGTCTGTGTACATATTTGATTTGTACAAAATCACTTCCATTTTTCCAGTTTTTTGTTTGAAGTTTTGCTGTAAGAATGAGTGTTGAAGAGTTCTTATCCTGTTTTGATGCTTGTTGGTCACTTCCTTTGATCAATAGTGACGGCTGTAGTGACTCTGTAGTCACTGCTCATCTTCCAGCAGAGATGGACAGTAAAGTCTGTCAGGGATTCACCTCTTTCAGTATTTGGCAAGACCTGTATCAACAAAAAAAAAAATCTTGGATAGAAAGCTTTCACAGTGCATAGTAATCCTGCAAATGTTAGCTCATCCTTCTCACACCACAGTCACTTGCATCAGGGTTTAGTGTATCTGATGAAGAATGATAAATGTTCTTGTGAAAAAGTGCAGAATCTGAAGTTTGTAAGAACGTTGTTAATCTTGCCGCACATGGTGCAACTTTACTATGAAGATGTTGAATTAAATCTGAATATATGGAGACTCAGGCCTTTATGGTAAATTATGGGGGACAAGAGGTTTTAGTAATTCATGATTACTCCTCTCCAGTGTTTCAGAGATCTGTCTCTTTTTATCCTATGAAGTGTCTTGCAGCTGTTTGTGCTGTGAAGCTTCTCTCTTCATAACAACTCAGTAGCTTGGAGGCGGGACAGAAGCAACTTCTCCATGAACTGGTGGTGTGTGACAAGCTAAATGTAGGTTTCTGAGAAACGCTGCAACAGTGAGTGCACAGTGGAGAACCTGCTGTTGTTTGTGTGTTGCTAAAAGAGTCTAGAAATGTATTCACATAAATCATAACGAGACTAGCTTCCCAAGTTACCATCCTGTTGCCTTGCTTCAGGCATTGATCCTTGCTGTTTGCCTTAGTCTGGGAGCACTTTTTCCTTAGCTATTGCATACCTGAAGGCTTACTTTCTGCATCACCATAGTCACAAACCGGATCTCTGCTTGGATGTTGAACAGTTGGCTTCAAATGGGTCAGTCAAAATGCCTTGCTCTAGTTGTCTTTGAAAGGTCCCACTGGGGAAACAGTGGTGTGGAGGAAGGAAACCAATGTAGAATCTGTATCTTCACACCAGTGCTATGTATTGAAATGCAACTTTCGGTTGAGTAGTCTTGACAAAAGTATGTTACTGATGTAAAAACTCTGAATCTTGATCTTGTGTCTGCAGGGGACATGAGTTCTTGTGCTGGAGTCCTTCTTGGGCGGTATCCTCTCAAGTCAGTGAGGACTAACTGAAGAAACAGCAAATCCAGCCTTTGTGAACTAATTCTTCTGAAGCACAGATACCTGGAAACGCATGTCGAGGTGTTGTGTGTAGACACCAGCATGCATAGAGATGGGGATGGCCAAAGGAAGGAACTGGGATTTCCTTAGCTGCAACAGTACACAGTGGGGTTTTTCATATGCTTTTGTTGTGGTCAGATTCTTGCAGAAGAAGACTAAGCTGCATTTCTCTGTGTGATCACAAGGTGATTTTTTAGATTTCCAGTCAAATTGGAGGACTGTCAAGCTTTGCAATGCTAAATTAACACAAAAAGATAACTTACTTTGAAGTCACATTTAGCCTTAATGTTATCTGAAATGCTGCAGTTCATGTGTAGTCGTTTACTACAAGGTGAAATGATAATTATCATAAATAATGTTTTAAAGTACTCACCCTAAATAATGGCTTACGTGTTGTTTGCTTTTTTGTCTGCTGTCTAAAAGTCTCTGTCCATAGTATAGCTAGCTGTAAATTGAGCTTTGCTCTCAATTTCTTGTACTAGTAACAAACAGGGTCTGCAATAGTTTGAGGAGCAAATGTTCTGGTTAAATGTTCTGGCTAAAGAATGACCACTTCTGTAGGAATGCTTTGAAGTGATGGTTGGGTTTGAAGCCTTGCTGATGTGGAGATAATAGATATGACCAGTTCACTGTGCACTAATACACTGCTAGATTCTGATATTTAGCACACTGCTGATAAAATTTGCTACTACTGTTACTTACTGGTTAAGAACCAAGTGTGGGTGGAATTGTAAGTCACCTAAATAGGGTCCATGCAGCCTTGGAGAGTTGTCTTGCTGGAGATCAGTAACAGACTCCCATCCCATACAAAGAGGAAGAGAAAAATCATTGGTTGCAGTCTCTGTTTTGGTTTTGCAAGTTCAATTACTTTTTTAGGTTCAGTCCTGTTTTACTCTTATCTCAAAATTTATTTGAATAAATTCGAAAACCTTTCCAATAACTATCTTGAAGCATGTCTTGCAACTGTTCAATTTCAATCAGTGGTTGTCCAATTGTGGTATTACTTCTGTCATACATGAAGAAAGCTGAAGCTGTTAAGAGTGAGGCTTCTTACTGCATCCCCATTCTTAAACAATGGTCTGAAGAGGTGAAAAATCATGACCAATAGCTTGAACTCTTAGGAGTTGTTTGATACCATTTTCTTGTCCTCTTCAGAGAGCGTCCCACTGCCCCAAGGGATGTGTCCCTCCTGCCTCATATGGAAAATTGACCTTTAGGAACTAACTGTTTTAAAATAACTAACTAACTAACTGACTAACTAAAGATAGTCTTCTGGTACATGCTGAGTAATTTGAAAAATAACATACTGAACTTGACAATCTTTCCTGACCTCTGTTTCATAGATCTTCAGATTTTCTTGTAAAGCAGGACACAAGCAATGGAGTAGTGTCAAATAAAGTTAGTGTGCTGTTCCAGAGAATGTATTTTGGATAGTCTCCTTCTTTTTCCCTAGTAACAGCTATGGAAAGAGAGCAGTAGAAGATACTGATATATAACTTGCTGTTCTTCACAGGTAGAGACAGAGTTTGAATTCCTGGATTTTTCCAACTTTTACCATTCTGTCTTTTAACATCCTTCATGGGAGGGTGACAGAAATATTGAGAAAGTACTATTAGGGAGTTAAATGTTCTTGTTATATCTAATGTCACCCAAGTTATGGCCGTAAGTAGCTAGGACACCTATTTATGGTCTGCAAGATGACACCCCCAGAATAGGGATTCCTAAAATGCTGCCAAAGTGTTTTTATCAATCCAAACCATTTTGTGCCAGTTACTAAAATGGTATTGTAAATCATCGTGATTTTTGACAGTCTTTGTATGCACCCTGTAAGTGAAATCACCACACAAACTGGTATGTCCACATGGTATGATACCAGTTTCCCAGCAGGCCAGTAATGTCTAATGAAGTTTACTTCTTTATTCCTTTCCCCACTTGTAGTAGTTAGAGATGATGGTCAAAGTTATCAGTACCAGGAAGGAGGAAAAAAAAAATGGAATCCAAGGGAAAAATAACACATCTCCGAAACCATATTTAATGGTAGTATGTGTTGTATGTTTAAGTAGCAGATAATTAGGACTGCTCTTCAGGATGCTTTTGTTTTGTTATTACTGCATAAGTGTCTTCTAAATGTCTCTTCTTTAGAAACTGTGTCCCTGCCTGTTTGGCCTGATGACTAGTGATTTCACACTTATTTATTTAAGGCCATGGCAACCACCATACTGAAATGTCATCAAGTAAAGCCCAGGTCTGCATGCTGACTGGTGATGCAAAGGTCTGCTCTCTAATAAAATGCAGCCCATGAAGGACGAGCTCCAAAAGGCAGCTACGCCCTGTCTTCAAGCATTTGCTCTAATTTCAAGGCTTTGCCATGTGGTGTTGATCAATGTGCAGCAAAACAAGTTCTTGCAAGCCCTTTGAGCATTCCTCCACATGTAACAGATTAAATAGTCAGGCTTTGTTAACTCTCCCACATGCCCCCCAAGAAAAAAACCAAACCAAACCAAAACCAACAGAATCAAACCCAAACCCTGAAACAAAAGGCCGAACACAAGTATATATTGGAGAATTGTTTTGCTTTGTTGCAAAGTGCTGTTAATTACAGAGACGCTTAGTGACGTTCTGACTTGTGAGCCATCAATCTAAACACTCCCAACAGTGATTTTGCTTTGGTTGTGCTTTGCTACTTTGTACAGGACAAAGGGAAGGGAGTAAGTGTTGCAATGTAGTATTGTGCAATTCCTGACTTTTAAATAGAAAATGACAGGCAAGTCTGCATAGTCTTGCACACCAAAATTTAGCCACTGATTTTTGCCACTCCCACTCTTCCTAATCAGGAATACTGGCTTCTTAAGGTCAAAAAGAGAGAAGGGGGAGAAGAGTAGAGAGAGTAAAGAGGTGGCAGTATCAGGGGTATCTTGCTGTGAAGGGCCTTGAGCCTCCATGGCCTTAAAATTCAATCTGTAAAGTTATCTCTATTTTATGATATCTGAAGGTAATTTGTAGACTCCCAGTGCAACATCTTACCAGGAAAGGCAGCTGGGTCTGTATTGCTGAATAAGTCTTTTTGTGAAGTAGCTCTTCAGCTTTCTGTGTTTTTCCATCTGTGGGGTTGTAGCACATTCTTCCAGGGAAGTTTCTCTTTCCTGTAGTGTCTCATCTAAAGTTGGCTTGTTGTTCCTGCAGTTTCTGCCTACACTGAAAAATCTTTCTGAGGTTTGGGGAACCACACATGTGCCCTCGCTGTGTGGTGTTTGTGATGGCTAATCTTGTATGACTTAAAAGAGATCCCCTTAGAAAGGAGTAGCTCCAGTTAAGTGCAGACCGGGAAAGATTAAATTAATCATTCTTTGTGCAGTATGTCTTTCTGTCAGTTCAACAGAGGAACTAACTCCCATCAGATAAAGGAGAGGTCTTGGGCAATAGGACCCAGCTTTGAAAACCCTTGGTTTCTGGTTCTTGCTGAGCTTCTGTGATGCAGAAAACACTTAATGATCTGCATTACTATAATCACAATACCTTTCAATGTCATGGGCTGGGCTGCTGGTAGTATTACTGGGATTCACGCAACATGCTGATTAACAGAATAAGGGATTTCCTGTAGAGGGCAAGAATCCCCCCCTGCTGTGTCACCACCAGCATTTCCAACCTCTCTTTCTGTCCAAAAGAGGTGTGAGCAAACTGCTGCTTCCTACAGTTCTTCAGTCCAAGCTGGTTCTTCACAGGCCTTCAGGCATGGCGCTGAAATTTTCTCCTTCAGGGTAGCTCTTCAAAATCAAAGGTGGAAGCAGAGCACTTCAAACTGAGCTTTGCTCTTCCAGCAGCTTACATGCAACTAGTTGGTGGGTGGGTGTCTGTCTACATCCTTACTTGGGTTTTTTTAAAGTTGGGTTTATGTGTACCTTCTTATTCTGCTTTACTAAATTAGCTGGCACAGAGGAAGCCTCTGAGAAACCCTTTAAAAATCTCTGCTTTTGGTAGAATTTTATAAAATTGCAGCATGTGAATAAATTCAAAATCCCCAATGAAACAAAAAACCCAACGAAACAGAACAAAACAAAACCAAAGATGAAAAACAAAAAAACCCACACAAAAGCAACCTGAAACAGACAATAAAACAAATAGCTCTGTATGGATATAATGGACCTGATTGATTTTGGGAAGTCTTCAAACAGGTATGCTGGCAAGGGCATTGCACACAGATGTAGATAATAGTGAAACAAAATTGAATAGCTACTCATTTGCTGGATTTGGTCAGGAGAGATTTTAAAGGACACTTCTGAGACCTTTTTTCTGATGCGGTAATTTTTTAAAATGTAAACAAGCTACAGGGCTTAACAACTGAGGATTATGTCCATTGTAATTTTTTTATATTACTTTTACTAACTGTATTATATTCAAAATACTTATTTCTGAGATAAAGTGGACAATACTAGTGGGCATCTTGCACTTGATTAATGTAAAACATTTTCTTAATTTAGTGATGTGTTTAGGAGAATACTGTAACTTTCTGAATATACAACAGTGATAACTGTGTTTACAATAACTTAAAAATTCCTACTGTTCCGTGGTAGCCAACTTGTTTGAGAATTGAAAGTAAGGCATACTGCAATTGGCAATCTTGGAAAAATTAACTCAATGCTGCTACCACTAAATACTGTGGGATGGATACTGTGGGTTTAAATGGCAGCAGGATTGTATTCCAAGCCTCTGTTTTAAGTACTTAATGACTAAAAGGCGACTTGCCTTGTGCTCATTTATGTATCCCTGTGTGTAGTACATCAATTAGAAATCTGTTAATGATTGATTTGTAACATTAGAACCTTTATGGAGATCACAGTGGGGTTTTGTTTGTTTTTGTTTGTGAGCAGACACTTAGACATTTTGGAATGTATAACATTGATCCTTGTGCTGGAATTGTTTACATGCAAAAATGTATTTATGATTTTTTGCGAACTGCAATGTGCAATTTTGTACATGTGTTTTAAACTACAGAGTTTATAAGGAAGATATTGTATGTACAGCACTTGGACATGAGTATTATTTCTTTGATATAAATATCTAGAGGAAAATTAAAATTGCTTTATATTCATATTTTTGGCTGTGTTTTTTATTATTTCAGCGAGAAATTTAAAAGTCGACTTAAAGCATAGTGATTTGGGCTTTTTTAAAAGTACTTTTGAATTTTGCTTGATACAGCCTTTGTGTCATACTGAAGTGCAAGGAGAGATGAATTTCTTCTTGTAAAAATGTTGCTCTTTGGGATAATTTCCCTATATTTATGTGTGTGTGTATATATATTCCCTATATATATGAGTGCAGTTGCAACTCGTAAATTAAGCTTTCATAAAGAGCAAAAGAGGAGAAGAGACAGTCCAGCTCTGATGATATCAGATTTCAGGCCCTTGCTGAGAAAAGCTGACTGGAGTCATCAGCGCTGTGGGATGGGTCTCCAGTTACCCACCTCTTGACTTGTGTGGTTCAACAGAACAAGTAACAGTAAAACATTTTTGCAAGTGTAACCGTTCTGAACCACATCTGGAGTAAATCTGGAGTAAATCTGTTGAAATGAGGAGTTTCTTTTTCTTTCCTATGATCAATGTTCTTATGCACATTGATACACTGACATATTCCTGAAGGAGAGCTACTCGGTAAACATCCGCACGTGCTGAAAACACTTCTGAACTCCCAGCTGAAAGCTCCGTGCTTCCCGGGCTGGGAAGGCAGCCCTGCCTTCCGGATACATCCTTTGGAGCAAGTGACGCTGGGCGGAGTGAGTGCCAAGCCCCACCAAGAATGCTCCGAGGATGCCAAACCGAGGTGGGAGCTGAGAAGCGCGGCAATGCCGGTGGCTCCGGCTGTGCCAGCTCACACACCGGCGCACAGCTGGATCGTGTCTTGTCTCTGGCGTGCGTGGGTTCCAGGTCTGGCACTGAAGGAATAGTAGAGGGAATGTTTTTTTCTGGTTTAAGATACGAATGCTAGGATTTCAGAGGCCTGACAAAGCTGGGGGAGGGGAGGGGAGGGGAGGGGAGGGGAAGGAAGCTGTAAGCACGCTGTTGTTGGAGCTGTTATGTGTTGGCACTTAGGTTTATGACCACCTAATCAGTTTGGTGTAGGATTACTGTGACATCCAAATGTGAACCGTGCCTCATTCAGGGCTCTGGGAGTTGTTTAATGCTTTTTAATCTCCATGTTGTTTTCGGCTTCAGGCTGTGTTTCGCACAGGCTAGTTAGGCCATTCCTTGCAGATTTCCACTAAAGACAGATTTGTTCATGGGAAGAAAGCACTGTAGCACTGCTGCAATAATCTTCATGCTTTCCAAATTAATTGCAGTGGGGAAGTATAAGAACAACGTGGTGCCTGCCTTTAGTGATTTGATAGATGTTTGAGGGTACTGTTAATTTTCTATGTCAATTTGAACTGAAGAGCATAGGAAAAGTGTTTTGAAAATGTGGTATACAAGTCTACTTGATATCTTTAAGCTTTGAGTTCCTCTAGTTCTGAGTGCCCCAGAATGGTGCCTTCAGAAGTGCTCATGAATGAGATAGTTGAGACTGATTGTGCTTTATTATCCAGAGGGTGTGGAATAAAAGTGGGTGCTTTACACTGGTTGAATAACCCTCAGGATTGTGTTCAGGTTTTCTTTTTGTCCTGAGAATGTCCCTTTCTTCTCCTTCTCTGTCTTGGGGCTCCTTGCAAGAGTGAAACAGAAATAGCTCTTGCACAAAACCACAGTTCTAACATAGAACAGGAACTCGAAATTTTTTCCTGGGCCCCACACATCTTCCAGACTAAGGCAGCCAAAGGCCCATTGGTGCTCTTGCAGCCTATTGTTTCTTTTCCTTCAGCCAGGGAACTGGGGTTTGGCATAGGTGGTTCAGGAAGATCTGGCAGCTTCATCACTTTCCTGAAGTCAAGTGATAGGTGACACAAAAAAGCTGTGAACTTCTCTCACTTGTCCTGATGTGTCCTGGTTACTTTCTGTTTCATCTATGGCTGGCTGCATTAAAGTAATTTCAAAGTTTTCCCTTTTTCTGGTGTGACATAGTTAAGTGGAAGATATGACATGCAAGTTGCATTGCGTTTCCCCCTACCAACTGTAAATTAGGTCATGAAGTGTAAATTACAAGCCTTGGGCAGATGTTTCTGAGCCATTCTGCCGAATTTGAAATTCGTGCTGTCGTCATTCTTGCTGCAGCTCTCAAATGTCAGCCCCAGAAAGACCCAGCTGCAGGGTAGGTAGAGCGTTAATGACTGTAACTGATGGATTCATCAGTTCCAGGAGGTGGTTGGATGGATGTCAGCCTGTGGCCAGCAAGTTGGGCAGGGCTGGAGACCTGATTCCTGAGATTCCAAGTTGCAAAGGCCAGTCACAAGGTACCGTGAATACATGTAATGCCCCATGATATGACTGCTATGTGTAATGCATTGTAATGGTTGAGTTCTGGAGGGTGTCTCAAAGCTCATTCTTCAGGTATCCAGCTACCCAGACTAGGAGATGCAGGAGAAGACAAATGGGGTAACCAGACCATATAATTTCTGACCATCACCTTGTAGCTTTTAGTAATCTGTGGAGGGACCTGGAATCAGCCACTCTCTGAACCATACTTTTGAGTTAAAAGGACTCCTGCTCTGCTCTGACCTGGCACCACCATGATGCTACAGAATCATGCTCCAGCACAGCAGCAGCTCGGAACACCACACTACCTGAGGAAGAAAGGTCTGGGTTCAAATGTTCATCCTTTGCTTATTTTCTTGGTCTTTTTTTTGGTATGTGTTTGTTTTCTTTAATCAAGAAAAAAGGTTTTTTTCTTTTGGACCTGATAGAATAGATCCAGGTTTCATAGGGAGCAGAACATCAAACAGCTCAGTCATCCAGGGCCCTGAGCTGCAGGGCCCACCTGAAAGGAATATGAAATGGGTTTTTGGCTGTAATTATTACATCTGTTTGAGAGGCCTTAAGCAGATCTTACCCCAGGAGGAGATCTCCAGCTATCCATAGCCTGTGCTCTACAGCAGAATAGCCATGCCCCTGTGTTACTCTATTCCTTATTGAACAGCTGGACCTCTTGGCAAGTTGGCCCTGTCTAGATGCCCGGTGCCCACCAAAGCTGCTCTATCACTTCCCCCCACAGATGGACAGGGGAGAGAAAACATAAGGAAAGGCTCAGGAACTGAGATAACAGCAGAGAGAGATTGCTCACTGCTTACCATCACAGGCAAAACAGACTTCACTTGGGTTAAATTTACTAGCAGTCAAAATCAGAGCAAGATAATATGTAAAACAAATCCTAAAAACACCTTCTCCCTACCCCTCCTATCTTCCCAAGCTAAACTTTATTCCCAGTTCTCTATCTCCTCCCACAAGTGGTGCAGGAAGATGGGGAGTGGGGGTTAATGGTGAGTTCATCACACATTATTTCTGATGCTGCTTTCTCCTCAGGAAGAGGAGTCCTTCCCCTGCTCCACTGTGGGTCCCCCAGAGGGTCACAAGTCCTACTAGAAACCTGCTCCAGTATGGGCTCTTCTCTCCATGGGTCTGCAGCTCCCTGCCAGCACCCTGCTCCGGCAGGGGCCTCCGATGGGGTCACAGCCTCCTCTCAGGCATCCACTTATTCCAGTGTGGGGAATCTCAGTCCTGGCACCTGGAGCACCTCTTCCCTCACCTTCTCTCAATGTCTGCACAGTTGTTCCTCTCACATATTCTCACTCCTCTCTTCTCTGGCCATAATGCTTCACAAGGACTTTTTTCCTGTTTCAAGATATTATCACAGAGTCATTACTACCATCTCTGACTAGGCCTTGGCCAGCAGCGGGTCCATCCTGGAACCTTCTGGTATTGGCTCTGTTGGACGTGGGAGAGGTTTCTTGTAGCTCCTCACAGAAACCATCTCTGTAGTGCCCCCATTACCAGAACCTTGCCATGTAAACCAGTGCTCTGGGATGCCTGATGCTTATAGAGAGTTACAAAGAGAACTTTTTCTTCCTTGCACCCTGTTTCCATCCTTTCTCTATGTCTGAGCTCTCCTTTGGTGCCTCCCACTCACTGCACTTCTCTAACCCTAACAGTGCATCTCCATCTGCTCCCTCAGGCTGCAGCTGGCAGCCTTCCCAGCTCCCCTCCCTCTCTCTTTGCCTTCCCTGCCCAGGTGTGTGTAGGCACTTTGCTGTGCAGCAAACTGAATACACCCTCCTGAGGAGAGGACAGAGGGAGTGTTATCCTCCACGGTTTCACCTGTCAGTGTACAAAAGCAGAAAATCTCAGTACAGTGAACTAATAAACTGACCAACAACTGCAGCTGTAGAAGGGAGGGAGCCTTTGCCTAAGGTGAGTGTCACGAGCTTGCAGGTTCAGCACAGCCTTGCTTCCCTGGGCTGGGCAGTGCAAGGGTAAAGCCATAGCAAGAATGTGGCCTTAAAATTATGTGGGCTTTGTGGATTTGCCCCTTGCTTCTAAGGAGTTCTTGGATCTCCCTGCTTTTTGGGTTCTATGTTTAGCAAGCTTAAATAGGGGAGAAAATGAAGGAAAATCCCAGACAGAAAATTACACAAAATTGAGGCTAATGTAAATACTTTGGGGAAAAACACCAGCATGGGGAGACTTGTTGCTATTCTCCAAAACATTCTTTAGAAAATCCAAAACTTGGAGGCAATTAAGAAAGCACAACAGAGGTGCCAGATTGCCTCTGCTGTTTTGCCACAGGCCAAGGCTCCCCAGCATTTGCAGTTCAGATTAAGTAAGTGTTGACTGGGAAGGAACGTATTCCAGTATCTTTCTCTCATCACTGTAACCTTTTGAGGGGCAATGGAGATTTAACTCCACACGCTGGTCAGCTTTGTGGATCTCAGGAAATTAACAACTCTTCTTTCTCACCTATATTGTCTCTGTTACAATGCAGCTGTGGGTGTTGGACAAAATGCTTTCTTTATGACTATTCTGAAGCCTGTTTCCAGGCCACCTGAGAGCACACACTGTGGGTAAAGACAAACCCAGCCAAAATCAGTTGTACAAATGACTGGCCATCTCATTATGTCACTGAACATCTTGAACCATCAATATCCCCCTTGGATCACCTCTTGCCTTTCTAAGGTGCTGGAGTCTCACTGATTGCAGATTCTGGAGATTTTAAGGGACATTTTTGCTCATGGGTGGCAGTTTGGGAACAGCCATGCGGGCTTTCCTGTGCCTGTGCAGCTGTGGCTCTGACAGCATGACTCACAACAAGCTTTTCCCAGTGCCTTACCAGTTAATTCTTTCAGTTTCTTTAAATGAGACACAGGGCAAATGTGACTCATTGTCATTTCTGGAAATGACAGACTTGCAAAGTGAGGCCCAGGGGAGTGTCTGCCTTGTGCCATGCAGCTGGGATCAATGGGCAATTGCCTCCTGACC
Organism: Geospiza fortis; assembly: GCF_000277835.1. Taxonomy (NCBI): domain Eukaryota; kingdom Metazoa; phylum Chordata; class Aves; order Passeriformes; family Thraupidae; genus Geospiza; species Geospiza fortis. The sequence continues at coordinate 4,674,322 of NW_005054355.1, read as the reverse complement.
TCAACTCCCTTTCCCTTCTACTTTCAAAATTAGCATTCCTACTTGGGTTTTGACAGCCAATACCAGGAAAGACTTTCTGTTTTTCTCTGTTGACTTTGTGTGAAGTAAATGTTCTTGGTAGAAAGAAAGACAAATTGCTCAAATGGAAGAACTTGTCAAATTTTATGCTGGTGTTTCTTTATTAAAACCAGATACTTTGATTCCTCTCTGCACATACCAGCCTTGCCAGGAAGGCAAATCTCTTCTTGGATAGATCCATGGCTGTTAGAACTGGTTACTGTGGTGCTGGCAGCTGGGCTAGTGCATCATGTGTACCATTTTGCACTGTTTCTGACTGCTCCATGGCACTGCAGCAGCACCTCCCTGGCGAGGCACCCACAGCAGAACGTGTCCATATGGCTTGCTGCTGGTACAGCAGCTGCAGCCTGACCTTTCGGTGTGTGGCTCTTCCCTGGTACCTCCCAAATTAAAACCATGTGGGCCTTCTGCAAAGCTGCTGCTTCACTCTAGCAGTCCTCATGATCTACATTAGCACTGGTGTTAGTCTTGCCTAAACTTCTCCAGATGCAGAACAGGCCATCTTTGCTATCAGGACACATAGAGAGCACTTTAGGAATCTTTGCCCCACTGCCACGTAACACAAAGGGTCTGGCAGCACTTTTGAGCTTTTTGGGCTATGAGCTTAGGAGACGTGAACAAAAAAGTAAAGAGAACAGAACACAACGGGGAACTTCATTTTATTCTTGCTCCTTAAGGTGTAAGTCAGGGCTTGCCCAGCTATGTGGTACCCAGCCAAACTGGGCACACCACTGAGAGAATCACCAGAAGGATGAACCTGCCTCTACCTTAACAAGGCAATTTTGCCCAGACAAGGAGACCTAGGTGGTTTTCCAGGCTGTTTCATGGACAGCTCTCCCCATGGTCACAGGTAATAATTTTATGTGGTGTGCATTTTCTTACTGGAACACAGCCCAACAGAAAAAGACTGCGCACATAATTAAATGTAGCCCTCCCAAGTGACTGCTCTGCTTGCAAGGCACCTGCAGCTGGGTGAAAAAGATGAAACTTCAAGCCTCCACACATCTGGGCTTGCAGCAGACTGCAGTCGCTGCAGACTTAGACACAGGAACTTAGCATTTACAGAGGTTCATGAAAAGCAGGCGTGGTATCTGCCCCCTCTCTTCACCTCCTGGTGCTTACTGGTGGGCTGGGCATAGCAGGCACACCGCCCAGCAAGGACGCATTTTGGAAAGACTGCAGGTGGATTTGGCAGCCTGGACACCTCTGCATGTTTGCCAGTGCTGGGGAAGGAGGACACAAAGGGCAGCAGTGCGCACAAAGCTGTGTCCTTGTAACTTGGTCACCCCAGGGTGTGGGTGGAGTAAGCACAATGTTCAAGGCACTGAAGTGGGAACCTGGGCAAACAGGAGTGAGGTAGTGTCTGAGACCACAGAGCAAATATTTGCCTGCAATGCATTAAGGCAGATAACTGAAAGGCAGCCAACAAAGGGTGGAGGAGTCTGGTGGAGACAAGGCCCTGCTTGTTTGCCCAGCAGTGCAAAGGACATACCTGCAAAATCAGGGCCATTTGGGCCTCTCACGAAGCTGTAAAAGGTGAAGAACAAGAGGGGGCCTGTTACAGCCCGTCTGCACGTGCCTAAATGTCCTCTGAGCCCTGGTAGCTCACCTGCCTCTCATCTGCTGGCTTGTACCTCTGAGAAGCAGCTTTCCAGGCAGGGACAGGGAGGTTAAAGGCTTTTCCTGTGCTGTCTCTCTTGTTCCACACCTGCAGAAGGAGCTGAGCTTTGGCTGAGGAGATGGGGGTGGGGGCCGAACACAGCTGGCACCAGCTCCTGATCCCATCTTGAACTTCCAAACCTCACAGTTTGCATGATCAAACAAACTGCATCTGCCTCCTGCTGGATCTGTGGCATTAGGTTTTTCATTATCCACTCAGTTAGGAATCTATGTTACCTGAAAAGGATGCAGGAGCAGGATGCAAGAGTAGATCATGCCCTTACCACCAAGGCAGAATTAGAGCCCCTTATGTTCAAGGAATCACATTTTAAAAGGCAGAAAATATTTTTTGTGATGCTTTATTCTAAGCTGTAACAAAACTCAGGCTCTGTCTGGACCAGACAGATGTTTGGGTTGGTGCCAAGTTGGTGACATCATTTTTTTTTTGTACCTGGTTTTGCTGTTCACAAATTCCATGTGTGTCCTGCTTTCTCAGACAGATTTGGTAGCACAGGGAAGTCTTCATCCCAGTGGTGACAGCTGCCTTGGCCCCAGAAGTGGGGGTTTTGATGTAACTATGTCTTCCCAACATCACTGGAGCAAGAAGTCCTGGCTCCTGGCAAGGCAGAGATCACAAGGGCATCTCCTTTCACCCCACTGCCCCTCTCCCAGAGCACTTTGGATGGTTTCTTTTCAGGTTTCTTCCCTTTTTTGCTATGAAAATCGTTGTTGAGTCAGACATCACCTTCATGTTCAGAGGTGAAAAACTGCTCATGTACTGCTCTACCCTTCAAGTGAAGCTTCCTGGCCTCCTTGGAAATGAAGAGGTGCTGGATGATACACTCCAACACCTGAAAAGAAAGAGGAATGATCAGTTATGTCTCTGAGGAATAATCAATTATGTCCCTGAGGAATGGTTAATCTTCCATCCCTGGACTGGATAACGTTTCCTTCCTTCAGTAACTGTTATGGGCAGAGGTAGGTAGCCCTGGTGAAGGGGCCAGCCACCAGAACCTGCCCTCCTCTCTGTGTTGTTGCCTTTCTCCCCATCTCTGGGCTTCATGTAGGGGCTGTGCCCCCAGGGGAAAAGCCTGCCATTCAAAGGCATTTACCTCACACCCATCCAAGAGAAACCTGGGAAAGACGGGCTGGCGGTACTGTGGGAATTATTATTATTTTCTCAACTGGTTTGGGTTGTTTTGCGCTCCCTTTTTGTCCCAAAACTCTTGTAAGCTGGAAGCATGGTACCAGGTTCTGCAAAACTGCTTGCTCAAGGACAGTGAGACTGTGGAGCCATTTGACACAGCTCCTTGGCTGACAGCAGCAGACACCTTGGAAAAGAGTATGGCATGATAAAAGACATCTACTGCTGATAAGCATTTGGGAACTTTTGGAGGGAAAGTTTGTTCTGGGGCTTCCATGTTTATCAGTTCTTATGGAACTAGTGCCACAGGTTTGTTTAGAAGCTTTGGGGAACTGTAGAAACTCTTAACACCACCAGTTCTGTCAGCAGAGGGTAACTGTTTGTCTTGTGGAGCAGCTCATCCTTTTGCTGAATTTAGAAACTGTTCTCTGCTAATTCCCTCTGGTGTCACCCACACCTGGTGGCATCAGACGAAGTGAATAGTGGTTTTCCTGTCACATCTCCCATCAGAGTCCTGGTTTAAGATCTCTGCTGTACCTTCTCTGTTTAGCAGGTGAAGCATTCTAGTACCTTTGCTGTGTCCAGTCAGCGAACTGTGCTTTACTTCCAGCGTTCCAGAGTCTGCCCTCTCCTGTCACTGCACCCATCTTGAGATGGGGAGACCAGAACTAGGTGGAGGGCTCACAGTGAAGAAGAGTAAGAATTCTCTAGCCACATGCACCAGAGGATTAAATGACCTTTATTACCTCTTTCATAATTCTCAGCCTTTTATTTCCTTTTCTAACCACTGCTGAGCACACCAAAACATTCATAGCAGCTCTTGGGTCTCTTCCTGCATGGCAACAGCTGACATGGAGTTCATCAGTCAGCACCCATGGAAAGGATTGCTTTTGCCCCGTGCCCACTACTTTGTGTTCATCAGAGCTGCATTTCATCTGCTAATTTATTGCCCAATTATTCTGACATTGTGGGCATATTCTGATGTTGTTAAGTAAAGAGACAGAGCTTGTTAGACTCCTGTCTGCCAGGTAAACCTTGGGAATATGAGTAAGGAGAGCAGGATCCCTGAGCTTGCAAAGCGTCTGAAATAAGAGTGTAAAGGTATAACTTACCCTGTCCTCAATGAAGCCACTATTGCTACTTGTCAGAAAAACAGAGATCTATACACACATCTACCAATCCACTCTTGTTTGAGTTGTTTTTCTTTTGGGTCAGCCTTTGGATCTGGTTATGCCTTTGGAAAGCCTAAGGCTGCTCCAAATGCTGGATTGCACTTCAGCACCCAGTGTTGTTGCTGGGGAGTGGTGACTTTCCCCATAGCAGATGGAGCGCTCATGTGACACTTCGTACACTATGTATCATCTATTTACATCTTTTTTTACATTAGCAACAGATGGCTTGGCATAATTATATTTTTTAAATTAGGGGGAATATGTATCTAAAACTTCACACATTTTCTACAGCCTATTTTACTATTCCTTTTTACTTTTACAGCAACAGTGCTGAGGTCTTAAGTGGAAGGACTTCCCTTAATCCTTCCATCACCACCTGTGAAGAGGTGTCACACTAAACAGGCAGGTAGATGCAGTATAGCAGTAAGCAAGCAGAAACTCCCCTAGTCCTGCAAAGGGAGAGGAAAAGGCAGCTTGGAAGGAAGCAACAGAAAAGGGAGAAGAAATAGACTTATGGGCAGTAGTAGGAGGGAAGGGGAAAAAGAGAAGCACCAGGACTGACAAACTATACCTTCAAAAGCTAATTGAACTCAAGCCCTACAAAAGCGTAACCTTGCTTCAGAAATATAAAACCTAGCAAAACATGAGTTCAGCAGTTGGTTTCTTCATGTTCCTTTTTTATTTGGCATGTAAGGCTGTAAGCATGGGGTCTCTGATACTGAATTTTTCTCAGGATATATGAGACTTGTTGTGAGGAAAGGTTAATGTAAACCAGGACTTTTCCATGCTCATGTGACTCTCAAAGCTGGGGCTGTAAGCAGGGTGCCAGGCTGGTTTGGTTTAGCAGTGCTGAAGCTGTTAGTAGAAAAGAAGAGGCACTTGTTAAGACTATGGGAAGAGATACAGCATAGACCACAAGCAGCCAAGATACTGAAATCTCTTTGTCAGACCACATTTGCCTGGAAAGTAAAAGGTCCTTGAACAACGAGGAGTGAAATACATCCTCAACATTGTCAAATGAATCATCATCCTTGTGCACAATGTCAAACCTTGAACACTGGCAATGCTCAAACTGTTGCCTTTTGTTGGGAAGGGACTAGGGTTTAGTAGGAATGGGCCTTCAGAGAAGGGCAGGAGAATGCAATTGGGACACAGTGGGTTTAATCTGCATTCCTTACTGCAAAGGGCTGTATCAGAGGGAAAGGAGACATCCACAGGGGAGCACATTTGTCCACAACCTCATCATTGCCACAGTACTTTCCATAGGCGAGTACATGATCTTTCTGGTGCCAATAGGAAGAATTAGAGTACAGCTCTGGGTGGAAACATCTCTCAGGCAATGGCCCATGGGCAGTACCAAGATCTGCAGACAGAGCTCTGGGCAAAGGCTGTGGTACCCCTTGGTGACCAGTGGGCTGTGTGTTTGTTGGTAGATCTTTCCCAGCTCAGGCATGCACATCTGCTGAGATGTCATTCTTTTGCCAGATTATTTTGACCCGTGCACCTTTGCTGCAGTGTATCAGATGATGTGCCTACTAGTTCTTGCTTGGTGTTTCTCAGCAAGCAAACATGATATGGTGGGTGGATGCAAACCTACTTTACATTTTTACACTACTTTTACTCCTCTGTAAATCCTACTCAGTAATGACTAATCCCCAAGCTGATTCCCCTTTCCCATTCGGATTATTTTATTTTCGCTAAATTTCGGTACTTGATAAAATTTAACCCTTTAGGGTCTTCTTGTTTTGATTTTTCACATGCTACATGGAGAAGTGTTTTGCTCTAAAGCAGTACCCCAATGGAGATTAAAGGACACATCCCTTCCAGGAAAGCATAAGTACTCAACAAAAATGTAAGGAAAGTGCAGATTGAAGAAGAAACTATGGCAGATACCTACAAGGAGTCAGGTGAGATATCTGGGTATAGGTGTACTTTCCAGAGGAGCCCACCTGTCCTGTGTCTGTTCCTGAATCTTCCCATGATGTCAGGGACAGCTTGGGCAATGCAGTCTCTACTTACCTGCCCTCACCTTTATCAAGATTGACACACACAGGAGTCACTGGGTAGTGACTGGCTGAAGCAAACAGAACAGAAGGACAGAAGCAAGCTCATGTTAAGCTTCTCTGAAAAGGGTTGTGCAACCAATTCATTCCCGCTGGGCTCTGGACACTGTATCTGCAGCAGCTCAAAGAAGAAACAGATATCCTGAGAAGCCAGGTGGTGCCCAAAAAAATTGGATAGCCCTGCTGCAAGATAAAGGAGCACAGTGTGAGGACAACCGCACCAACTCACAGGGGTGGAGGGCCAGCTGCCACTTCTAGCTCAGCAGTGTCTCCAGGGAATGGTTTTCCTCTCCAGCGTACAGCGAAGCCGCTCTGCAGTGCTGAGGGAGCAGTGGGGCACGCCTTGCTTTGCTGCAGCACCCCTCCATTGGCTCACCAATGCTGAGGGCCAGTGCCCAGCCTGCAGCTTCATCCTTGCTTTTTGTCTGCCTCACACTCCTCATAAGATCACCATGGGCCTCTGTTAGGATCTGATCTCACTACTCCTCACACCTTGCTGGGGGCTGTTGTTCAGGGATTTCCTGGCCAGCTAGTGGTCCCCTGACTCCCTCTCTCTTTCAAAGAGTAAAGATGTCCCTGCTTTCTTCTTCCATTCCTGGCAATGAAACATCAGCAATTGGGGATTATGGGATGTTTCAGCTATCCCCTACACCCCTTTGCCCCAGATCTACCACAGCAGCTGCAGTGTCCCTGTGAGTCACTGAGGCTGTCACTGAGGGCAGCAGCCCACAGTGAACAGAACAGGAGGTAGGACAGAAGTTCTGCCAGGGCTGGGGCAGTGTGGCTAATTCTGCTGCTGATCTAACATCTCTAAAAAATTATTATCAATAACCTGTTTCTTCCAAGCAAAGTGAATCAAAAGTGAAAATCTGAATTCAGTGAAGGGTTTGCCCAGTAGCTCAGAATGGGAAATTCATGGGATTTCCAGAGAAGCGGCTTTGTTGGCACCATGTTGCCAGTCCTTGTGATTTTAATCAAGTGTCTTACACGGTTGGTTTCTTTCGTAGGGTTCTTGCAGTTGCAGTATGATTACTGAGTTTTCTCTTCTTCTTTTCATATTGAGGCAATCTCTACTTGTGGGAGCTGTGAAAGAAATCATGAGAACAAAAAGCCCAGGGGCCCAAAATACCTATATGTAAATAAAGTTTAACACCACAGAGATTATTTTCAAAGCAATGCTTTGTTTTTCATCAAGAAAAGACTTGTACCTGACAACGTCAACGACAGAGAAAACCAGTCTCTCCAGATGTGACTGAAACTGAATGCAACTGCTTCTTAGTATGTGGGCTTTTCTCCAGCCTCCCAGGCGCAAACACAGCGTGCTTAAACAGGAGGTCTGTGTGATGCCTTGTTTCTTCTGGTGCTTCACTCTCCACTTGCAGCTACCAAACCAGGGAAGTTATAGTGTAGGAAAAAAGTCTGCTGGACTTCAGATCCTGCACCTTTTTTTGGAAGAGGCACCAGACCCAGAACGCCTAGCTGCTTGCACGGACAAGAGGCAGAACCATGGAGCTGTACTAAACTGTCTTCAGGTTGCTGCATGAGGAGTTTAGCCCTTCAACAACAGACACGTCTAGCGTCCTTCCTGATCCATGGCCTGTGAGATGCAAAAGCATTAAGGTGTTGGCTGGAAGGGATATTCAGGGGTAAGGTGGGAACTGTTGCCGTATATAAGCAAGTGATTCATCAAAATTTGTTTTGTGATCTTTATTTTGGTCCTTACACAGAACAGTAAGAAAGTAGGAGGGGAATGAACAAAACAGCCAAATCTTGCAAGGAAAAGAGAAATGAAACTAGAGCAGCTTCAGGTCATGTTGGTCGGATGCTGAAGACCATAGACATAAACTGTCATAAGCTAGCATACTGATGAGGCATATTTTGGGTCAACCTGCATTAAACTGACTACCATGACCCTCCTTAGAGCCCACACATAATAGCAACCACGTCAGACAGCACCAAGTCCTGGCAACTAGATGGTGAAGAAGGCTGGAAGAGAAAAATGCGACCTTCAGCTCTGGAGACTAAGGACACATCCCATGCAATGATGGGAAGCCTATCCCTGAAAAAGGTGGTTTACCAAGTAGTACTTGACTGCCCTCTATAAAGTGTGGATTATTTTCAGGTTTTGCTTTATCCCCATCTTGGTAAAAGAAGAAATGAGTTTCCAGAATGAAGGCAAAAGGGGGAAGGGGTTGAAAACAATTCTTGACTGTGAAGCACAGCATATGCTAGTGCGAAGCTGAACAGCTTTCCATGAAACATATTCTAGCCAAGCTATTACTAACACCTGATACACCCATGGTCCTCCATTAGTTGCCTGCCAGCAGTGAGCAATGGACTCAATATTATCAATTATGTTCCTTTCCCCTCTCCTTCTCTCCCACCAATTAATCATCTGTTAATCGTGAGTCCTCTACTTGGAAAATATCAGACAAACAAGGAGTTTTGCCAATAAAATGGAAAATTATAGTAAATAATCTTTAAGGTGTCCTGAAATAAGGTGTAGCCATATTGTTATGCCACAGATTTTAAACACTGCTGTTAAGCAAAATTCCTGGGGAAAGGTAAGCTGGTCAGGTCTGCCAGCTGATGCATACAGGTAGTGTGTGTCAGAAACATCATGAGCAATAAATTATCAGATCAAGCTTCTTTGGTCTCACATCTTTTAAGGCCCAGACGAACTGCCTTGAAAGCAGCCACCTTTTCATTGTCCTGCCCTTTCCCCAGGCAGGACTAGCTGTGCAAAAAACAGTCCCTACAGGTGTCAGCCTGCCTTCAGAGGCCTCCCAGGAGAGGTTCCACAACACAAAATCCCCTCCCCAATCACTTTGGCAAATTTGTTCTAGTCAAAGTCTCATTTGCTATCATTCAAACTCCAGCCATATGGGTTTCTCCAGTCCTACCTAACACAGAAAATACAATCCTGTTTTAACATAAATAAAGACTCATCTTTTCCTCAGTCTATCCAGTAGTCAAAATACCAGTTTCTTCAACCTTTATTTCTGGATTTATTTTATAGTCTTGTCATAATTCTTGTGCCTTCCATCTAGCATTAGCATAAACAAAGAGGGACAGGATATTCAGATGGCCTTATATGAGGCCATACAGTACCATGAGAGGCCATACATACCAATGAGAGTACATTACACAGTTAGAAATTTACTTTAGGAGGACCCTTTACTTTGGGAGGACCCCCCAACCTGCCACACCCTTTGATTTCACCTGTTCAGTAGAGCAGCCCTAACATTTGACATGAAAGCTGTGATAGAAATCCCATGGCAAGATCTGAGATTACTTATATCCTTATGTGGATGCTGAGGTGACAAACAGATGAGGCAGCATGGTACAGAGTACCATACCAAGAGGCTGAATCCAAGCTCTAGAATATGAAATTCAGCTCTAAACTCCTGCTCTTTTTCCCTGCTTTTGCAGAATTAATTATTTATTATTTGGATAGGCTTCTCATGCCCTGAATGAAAAAAATTGTCACCTTACAGAAAGCACCTCTACTTACCACAGTGTCTTATGATGTGCTGTCCATATGGGAGCAGAACCTCGAGACCTATGGCTGCTCTAATCCTCTATAAGTCCCTAAGTTGAGTAAATCATAGACTGAAATTCAGCAGCTTCTTCCCTAGTTTAAAAATGCAGCACACACAACAGGGAAGAAGGCAACCTACTAGGACACATCATCTCAAAGAAATAGGGACAGTAAGATGTACTGCTCTGTCTCCATGGAACAAATGCCCATGTAGCTTTCAGTATGGGTGACTAACAGGCAGTTTTCTGTTTGGCTGACAACTGGAAGCAGAAAACCTACCCAAACTGCAACAATACAACAGACATCCTAAAATCCATGTCCTTTGGCAGCCTTGGCTGAGGAATTTTCAAGTGTTAAGATGAGCTCTTGCAAGCACATGGGCATCAGGTGTCAGGACAAGTGTAGCATTTATTCATCAAACATTCAGCCTGATTTAACAGCATCTTAGCAGTTATTCAATTACACATTTTTCTGTAAACACTGGAACTGTGTACCAAAGGAGGCTACAAAGTTAACAAAAAACTTGGCCCAACTTGGCACTGGACTTCCCAGCTATGATTTGTTAAGACATTTCTTAGCAGAATGGATCATGTCTTCCTGATGCCTTCATTCTGGAAACTCATTTCTTCTTTTACCAAGATGGGGATAAAGCAAAACCTGAAAATAATCCACACTTTATAGAGGGCAGTCAAGTACTACTTGGTAAACCACCTTTTTCAGGGATAGGCTTCCCATCATTGCATGGGATGTGTCCTTAGTCTCCAGAGCTGAAGGTCGCATTTTTCTCTTCCAGCCTTCTTCACCATCTAGTTGCCAGGACTTGGTGCTGTCTGACGTGGTTGCTATTATGTGTGGGCTCTAAGGAGGGTCATGGTAGTCAGTTTAATGCAGGTTGACCCAAAATATGCCTCATCAGTATGCTAGCTTATGACAGTTTATGTCTATGGTCTTCAGCATCCGACCAACATGACCTGAAGCTGCTCTAGTTTCATTTCTCTTTTCCTTGCAAGATTTGGCTGTTTTGTTCATTCCCCTCCTACTTTCTTACTGTTCTGTGTAAGGACCAAAATAAAGATCACAAAACAAATTTTGATGAATCACTTGCTTATATACGGCAACAGTTCCCACCTTACCCCTGAATATCCCTTCCAGCCAACACCTTAATGCTTTTGCATCTCATGACATGAATTAAGAAAAGCTCAGGACTGCAGCACAGAGAAGGCACATCCAGTTCTTCCAAGCCCAATCTTCATCCTTCCTGTAAACTTACAGAGACTATTTTCTGTTTGCTTACATTCTCATACACCTAGCTTTATGCTTTTGTTTGCTTGAGGATTGTTATGTGAAGGTGCTAACTGATCATTTGTACTGGTTTATCAGCCTGAAACCTTAGTGCTCATGGATCTGATGGAATGGGTTGGACTGCTAGGGAAGGACATCTGATGTACAATACGCTTCTGGGACTAAGATCTTAGAAACTTTGTAATCTTTGGCAATCATAAAGACGAAAACCACTGAGGTATCTCTAAACATCCTGACCACAGACACTACAACAAAAACAGATCACAACTGCAGAAAAGTTACTGCCTGTAGAATCCTAGGAGACAAGAGGGCTAATGTGTATGTCTCAAAAACTGATAGCCAGATGGAGCCAACCATGGATTGTTGATGATAACAGCCAAGAATTGTTGGTAATAACACACTGAGAAAGAACAGGATGTGGCTGGAGAAGAGGCCATAAGGAGGTAGGGCAGCACATTTCTGGGACAAATGTCCTAGTTCTGGCTCCTGGAGATGAGCACAACACAGCACAAGTGCAGGAATGAGGCTGAGAAGTGGGCATGGACTGTAAGAGGGGATTGAGACCACCAAAGATCCCCAAAGCCATCCCCAACCCATTTCCAGAAAAGTCTAGAGGAATGACTGCACAGGGTTACTAATCTGCATAGAAAGTGAGAAACTTATCTCCAAGATGGGGACATTTATTTATAAAGGTATTCCAACCAAGCCCACATGTGTGGACATCCCCAGGACACCCCAGATGGATCAATGCTGGAGC
>NW_005054355.1:4657147-4662596 GCF_000277835.1 Geospiza fortis | reverse complement strand
CTTTCCCTCTCTCCTTTCTTCTCTTTCCCCCTTTTTAATTAATTTCTCTCTTTCTATCTCCCCTTTCACCTTACCCCTCTGTTCAAAACCCACTGCCATGTGTTCATAGAGAAGATAAGGTCCTAACTTGTACCAATTTCTATGCCAAGTATGTAATTTACTAATAGAACTTTGTAAGTTTTTGTGAACCCTCTGACTTTTGTCATTCCTTTTGACTGTGGGCACCTACAAATCTTGAGTACTCCCTTCCCCTCAAGGGTGGGATGCCACACTTAAAACTTTAATGCATGGAAGTGGAAAAAGGGGAAATAAAACAATATTGCATCCAGATAGTCAATAAAATAAAATAATCCAAGACAATCTCTTTAACAGTAATTTATTATCATTAAAAGTAACAATAAGTAGTTCTAAATTCTTTTGTCTTAAAAATCTAGTGTAACATACTGCTACAGTTCTATGAAACTTACGGCAAAATTGTATCCCCAAACCACACTGCTGTGCCTGATCCTCACAGACATCAATGGTGTGGCACACAAATAGTACGGAAATGGATCGCTCTATACAGCGATGATCATTAGGCCTCAAGATGCTACAAGTTATTTTGTAAGAGCTATTAAGTATAATTTTTGTTTTCCTCTCTGTTAATATTGCTAGAACAATCAAATATTTCACATAGCTTTTGGTGCCCATGTGATCTTTTAAGAACTGTGTTTTATCCCCATACATCTTCCTGCTATAGTTTTCCTTTTTAAAATTTTTCCCCCTTAGTGACACACCTGGCCCACCTCAGGAGACAAAACCACAGCAATGTTTGCAGTCACTCTGCACAGAGCATCACACGTTTCCTTCACATTCTGAAGCCAGTGTTCAGCCCTAACCCTTACCTTTCACACTGCTGCCAGAACAACTTGGCAGCACACAGTTCAGGAATACTACATGCTCATATTTTAATCTCCAGCTTCTTGGGAGTTCTAGAGCTTAGGTTAAGCTCAAGCTAAGCACCCAAGACAGCTAACTTATAGCTATTTCAGATTTGTGGAAAGGAGCAGTGGCCAGACGCTGCAGGACAGATGCATCTTTGCATTACACAAAAAGGCCTGAAGAAGTCATAATACTGTTTATCATTGGCTTGCAGGACCAAAAAAGAATAGCCACAGGCAAGCACGCATATCGCTGAAAAGAACAGTTATAATTCTGTTAAGCATTTAATGTGCTGAATTTAAGGTTACAATGTTACTCAATACTCAAAAGTAAGCAGAAGCCTCGGAGTGAAACCCTTCTGGCTATCAGAAATGTACTGAAGAAAAAGATCACGGGGAAACTTCATATAGTCTTTCAGATGTGGTTTGTGTATGATTTCATATACACAGGATCCCCTTAGATGGGATAGGGGATTTCCACATGAACTTCACAGTAGTGCATGGAATTGGGAAATTCAAAGACAACCAATCAGTAAGCAGCTTCATGTGCATCTATATCCACTCTGGATTTAGAGAGTCATGGGAAAATTATAATCATAGGGTAAAAGTATGGATGAAGTAGTAGATCAACAAATGCCATGAACAAACTCTAATTACTCTACAAGAGCAATTCACACTCTTCTCTAAGCAAACCTACAACCTAAACTCCTGGAGAAAAGAGGGTGTTAAATTTACTCAATCAAAAAAGAATTTTTGGGGTTTGTTTTCAGTTAGATTTCTTGAGAAAGAAAACCCCAAAACCAAAAACAACACTTACAGCAAAACTGTGAAATCCTGTCTTACATAATATCCTAAACTACTGTCTTGCTTTGTAAATGCACCTAACAGCTTATGAATTTCTCACCCTTACTCAATAACACCTTAAAGAGCTTTAACTGAGGTAGCCACTAAAACATCACCATACATTAGCAATGTGAAGGTGAAAAGCTCAACCAAGATGCTCAAGAAAAGTCAGCTAGCATTGCTTCCAAAAATGTAATTTTCTCTGTCGCTCTTTTCTTCCAAATCTTACTTTACTTCCCTTTTCTCTTCTTGCCCATCTCTAACAAACGGCAACAAAGAAAAGTTTAGCTTTCCAGTTGATTTGTAGAATGTCCTTGGATTTCCAAAACTAAATTTTCAAATGAAGAATTGGTGAATTTAGTTTTAAATGAATGTCATTTAGAACACTGACACTGAAGGACAATCTGCACCCTCAATGACTGACACCTGAGGTTTCAGCTCTATCATGTTCCTGCACATGCCTAAGTTCTAGAAGCTGTAGAAAGACACCTGCAAGGGGAAAACACAGAAGCAGTGAAAACGTCCCTTTCATTTTAAGTCTCACCTATATATGTAAACACACAAAGAATCATCACCTATTAATTCACTGTCTTTCAAGTACTCAGGAAGTTAAATTGCAATTATCAGTCCTCTAGCTAAAAAGTACAATGATCTGTCATATCTGGACCTTTATAGTCACGATCATTGCTCAAAATGAAAGCATTTTCAATTTACTTGTACAGCTATGATAACCTATGCTCAAATTCAACATAAAAAAAAAATCAGCTTTAAGGATAATTAATACCCTGGTATTTTTGAAAACACTTTCAAGATTTTTTTATGGTCCTTTATCACAGACTATTTTTCAAGGTAATTCAGAACCTCTTCTATCAATGTCCAAATCAAACAACCAATCAAAGAAGAAAACTCCAACTGAAAATCACCCCAATATCTATGTTTTTTAGTACACATATATTGCAAAATGTACATTTGGGTAAACATCTACACTGTACACATACAAGTACATGTACTGTAAACATCCAGTTCTGACTTCTTTTTTTCAACCACTATTTGGAATTTGAGTGTCCTCTCCAATTGGCAGAATGTTTTAATGCATATATGGAAATGCAAAGTGGCATTTCAGACATATTGCATTGACCCAAAGCAGCCCAAAACCTCTGCTTCTAAGATACATACTTGCCAAATGAAAAAGTCTGAAGAGAAAAACCATGCTCTCGCTTAAAAAAATAGAGCACTAACGAGTGTGACGTGCATAATACTAGTTTCTCAGTGTAGAGCAGATACTGTGTATATATTCCCAAATATAAAAATAAAATGGTACAAATTGCATGCAACTGTACATAGTGCAGTTCAAGCAATACCAAGGTATTATCCTTATTTTTCTGAAGCATGTGGACAACAGCAAACTGCAAGGTAATAATTGTAATGCAGTCCTTGGGTTTTTTCTCCCGCAGAGACAAAAAAAAGCAATTTTATTTCAAAACTCTAGTCCACAACAGGGAGACATCAAACAATTTAACCATGATAACTGTACTGTGAAGAATTTCTGAATTTTCTTACACATCTAGATTATGCAAAGGGCTTATTGTTTGAAGTACTTTGCTAGAACTCCTTTTTCACAAACCACAACACACCAAAGAAAGTGTTTCCTGCTTTCATTATACACAGTTGTTCATCAGGTGGAAGTAGATGAAGGTGGTTTATTACAACATTATAAAACTAACCTCATCCTTATGAAACATATGTAATGCACAAATTAAAGATTCCAGTTAAGCATCACCATATACTAACCCTTTATGTTTGTATAACATAACCAGCTAAGAAATTGTTACTACTGAAATCATACACAGGCACCTTGCTATATCATACTTACGTTATAGTTTTCTTTTTAAAACATTCCACAATTTACTTGGCTTTTAGGTCACTTCTGTCCATTCTATCTATTTAGACGCTGTGTTACCACTTCTCTGTACATGATAGAGATATATATCAGCAGCAGAAAAATGACAAAGAAATCATCCAAGAACCCCAGAATTCCAAACAGAGCTTCAGGAAGAAAATCCAGAGGTGAAGCCAGGTACAGCAAGGCTCCAATCAAGCAGAGGAATATCCTGATGCGAAACATCCAGAAGAGGCCCCCTACAGAAAACATCTCCCTGAAAGCATGTCGCAATAAAGTGGGGAGATCCATAATTCTTTCCATAATCTATAAAGAAAGAATTTAAAAGTCAGTATTTTGCCTTAGCAACTCATCCATGCTAAACTGAAGTTTCTACTACTACATTACATCTTAGATTCTGTTAGTTTATAGGAATTGAAACAAAATCCGGGAAGAGTTAATGAGTTTAGTTTTACCAGGTAGAAAGGCATTAGAATGTATATGTTTTCAAGAACCAGTTAAACTGTGTTATTCTACAATGAAAAGCATACACTTAATATACATCACGAGAAAATATACTGACATCTATTATGAAGGAAAAGCAGTGAATAATAGAGGAAAATAAATGACTGGGAAAGCAAGAAACAGCAAACAGGTTAACTGGAGTAAAATATTGATCAGAATGCAAGACAAACCAGGATTGCGAGAAAAAAAACTAATACATAAAGTACAATAGGTTACAGTTTTTCAGAAACACAATGCCCGCTTCTCCTGGTGTATAACCAGTGATTCACACAAGTTTCCAAAGGATGTGTGAAGCTTCAAAGTAAACTAAAGAACCTTTAAATGAATCCATTCCTGGCTCCTTTCCATTTTGCTACTATGATTCTGCCAGCTTAGCAAGAAAGAAAAGATTCAAATGCTTAAAAGAAAATATTCAAGTTTTTGTTATGAAGAGCAGGGAGGGGTGAACTTTAAAACTTTTTTATACTGGCTCCCTTCTGTGGTACACAGTTTCCACATAGAGTTGTTAAACTCCATACAGAATGGCTTAGTGCCATAGCTGAAAAAGCTTTTGAGAAAGAAATTTTGTATGTGGTAACACTGTATAAATCAAAGACAATTTATCTAGTCCAGTTAGGGCTTTAGTGCAGATTTCTGGCATGACCTCAGACAGGTTACTGGGGACTACACACAGCTCGCAGAGAGGTCTAATGGAGCCTGAAAGGCAGTTTCAACCTCTTCTGTACAAAACCCATACATTTTGTGGTTTAGAAAAATACTCCTCCCTCTTCTGTCTCTTTGTACTGTACATTTTTCTTTTAATGTCGTTTTGCTATATCCAAATCCTATTACAAATGAAGACAAGCAGGGAGGTTACTAGTATGCATGTGTGTGCATTTCACCTTGCGAAACAGGACATGAACACAGGAGATGGGCTTACAAGGCTGACTTTCTAACATTTGTAGACCACCACAACTAGCTATTCTAACTTAGACCACCACTCTTAGCTATTTACAGAAGAAAAATTCTTTTTTTCTTCACTCAGAAAGGAGAAAAAAGACTGCAATATAAACTAGGGGGGAAAAAATCCAGACAGCTTAGAGTTGTCTGAGGAGAAAGGCACAGAGTAGAACTTCATATTCTTCTTTATAATCAGTGTAAAAAGACCAACGAAGTGAATATTCTTCCTTGCATGTCATTTATTTCATTAAGTATTTTTACTGACTAATTATTAATCCTTTCAAAATAATGACTCATATCTAAAAACCAACTTAACACATGAACACTTGAGAAAACTCAAGAC
>NW_005054355.1:4638107-4657137 GCF_000277835.1 Geospiza fortis | reverse complement strand
GTTTGGCCTAACCATTTCAATATGAATTTCCTAAAGAAAAGTTGCCTAGGCCCTAAGCATCAGGAAGAGAAAATCCATATCCCAGGGGAAGAAAAAAGAAGAAGGGGGAAAAAACAAAAAAATTGCTCTCAAACTCTCCTGACACCATTGACTTCCACCTAAATTTACCCAAACTTACTGATCTGGGCTGTCCTGAAAATCTTCGATTGTAATCATTAACATCTTGAAACACTTGGGCTGCACCCTGCTGATCTTCACCAAAGAGTGGTAAGAATAGTGTTACCTAGGCACAGCAGGGAGATTATGTTACACATGCAATGTAAAACAGTCATCTTTAGTTAACTATATAGAAAAAAACTTTCGTTTAGTTGAATATTTAATAGGAGAATAACCTGAAAATTACTATCATGCGTACTGCTATTAAATTTTAACTAATTAATTCCTTACAGCTCCTTACAGAATATTAATTTTTAAAAAGATTGTTAAAAAAAAGCACAAAATACCCTTCCTCTTAAGAGAGGCATCCTAAACACCTAAATACTTTATGTTTCATAAGTGGGACAATTGATTTCAAGAACAAAGCTAATTTACCAAATTAATCTAATTTTCTTTTCTAAATTTAAAATAGAATAAAGCAATCAATGAGGCCTTTCTTTTACTATTTTTAGGATTGCCTTGCATAACAACAAACATGCAGCAAAACTCATGGTTTTGCATATGGATCTTCAAGCGAGATGAATTAAGAAAAAGATATTAACCTTCAACTGTTTTGTATGGACAGAGAACTTTGCTCTGTTCTTGGGTTAACTTTCATGCAAACATAGAGAAATAAGATATATGTGAGTATGACCTTACGTATGTTATCTTTCTGCATAGGAGTTGCTGAGACTTCTATTTGGAAGCAATGTACAGGTAAAAACCACAGATTATTATGGGAAACAGGGAAGGCATAGTACTTTAAATTATTATAGTCTTCAGAAGCTTCCTCTGTAACTGGTGACTAAATATAAATCTGTTGTGTGGCAGTCACATTCAGAAACGAGAGCATGAGAAGATCTACATTCAACTTCTGGTCCTGCCACAAACCTGTTGTATGACTCATGTTCATGTATACATCTTTCCCTTCACCATTTATAAATCAGGGTTAGAACGAATACATAACCATGAAAACAGTGCCACCTAATATACCTGTTACTCAGAGAAACATAAATGAAAATATATATAAGGAAAGACAATAAAGAAAATCACTTATTTTCCCCTTTTCCACACCTTCCCCACCTATTATTTGTGTATTTTTCTTCACTGGCTACACTCTAAACCTACTCATTCTTCTTCCAGTCATATCTATTTTTTTTTCCTTCAGCTGTCTTCTTACAGTCATTTGTCCTGCTGATACACACAATCAAAGTAGGATTCAATGGAGGGACAAGGGCATGAGTTACATAATTCATTAGAAGTTACTAGCTCTGTAGTTTGTGCACTGTTAAAATAAAGATGTACTTTTGTTAAAACATACACTACCAGACTCAGAGATCCTAAGCCTTAATGAGTTGCAGGAACATATTTCAAACTGACAATGTAAGTAAGTTGTGTAGGAAGTAAGTCAGTGCTTGCTCTACAAAGATTAAATTAATAATACATACAAGTTAAAAATAAGACCAAAATAAGAAATTGACATGGATAGGTCTTTTGGTAGGGACAGAGGGAAGAGAGAGCATATTTCTCAGGAACCAGTAGTGTGCAGCCAAGCCTTTCAGATGCAAATTCTGGTAAAAGAAGTTAACAACATCTTCAACAGAAAGCATGAAAGGATCATAGTTTAAATCTCACAATTTTCTGTTTTCATATAGTCTTTACAGAAAAATAGCTGAGTTATCAGCTATTGCAAAACAATCTGAATTTTTGGAGCCATTTGTCAAAGCAAGAAGTTTGGAAAAACTGAATGTCCACCATTCCTATCTCACATATCCCTCTGTATTTTTTCGGTTTCTCAGACTTCTTTATCTGCCAGCCTCACTATTGCAGCTCACATGTAAGTGCCTTGTGGCAGGCTATCCTATACAGCCAAACTGACGGGTCCATGATGATTTAAAATATTACCGTCTGTCTGCAGATCGGACAGCGGATGGCACCCAGCCATGAGCCATACCTCCAGTAGGCAATAATGCAGGAACCTGGTGAAGGTAAGGTACACACACATTTAAACTCCTCAGATGAAAAACGCATCACCTGAAATAATACATTTCACAGCAAAGGAAACAACAAAAAGTGTATATAAGCAGTTAGGTTAAATCTACAGTTTCTGATGTAATTTTGTGTACAGCATTCACTGAAGATACCAAGAACTAACATCTTAAATTCAATGCTATTAATGAGAAAATGCCTGAATAGGTTCAACTGAATCAGTAATTTTAAGGCATTATTTGCGGGAAACACAACAAATTTTTATTCATTAAGTGAAGAAGCAAATAATAAAAATTTTTGCCAGTTTAAAATGTAGAAGTCACAAAAATGTCAAGAGATGCAAAATTTATCCTAAAAACTTGGCTTTATCATCATCAGTTTCAACAGATGAAGACAAATATAAAAACGTAAGTATTTTATCTGTTTTCCAAACTTGCTTGTTTTTCATTTAAACAACTGGGCATGGTATATGCTATATACTTCAAAAAAAACAGATGGAATAATTCTACTGGGAACCTGAAGGAGAAGAAGCAAAATGCTACATAGGATGTCACTATATAAATATAGCCTCAACAAACCACAAAACCAAACACTTTAATCAATTGTGCACTTAGAATTCTGAAGAACTTCCAAGAAAAAATATTTTGTGAAATAAAGAATATTTTATTCTTTCTAAAAGAGTTTTTTAAAAAATGGTACATTCCCAAATGTTCTTCAACATCTTCAGTTTTTTACTAAACTGGAAACAAATTATACTCTTTGACATTTTAAAATTAAACAGTTTCATTCCTGATAGCATAGAAAACAATGCAGCACACTCTTAAAGTAACTGTTTATTCCTAAATGTATTTTCTCAACTATTTATAAAAAATTATTTATTTTGCAGACGCAACAATAAACAGTTAAAAGCAAACAAAACTTTGAATTAGGATGCCTGAGCTAATGCCAAAAGTTTGTATTTCTGTTCTGTTTTTAACTTTGGGGCTAGGAGCTTTTCTTGCTTACCACAGAAGAGATGTCCACAATTTGTTTCTATAGGAAACGTAGCCTGTTGCAAACAGACTGGACACGACATATCTGTATAGAAGCGATGCCGATCACCAGCAGAAGCATCCTGCTGGAACAGCAGGAAAACACAAAGTGTTGGAGATACTATGTTATGTAAGTCTACTGAGTTCTAAAAAATAATAAATTGGTGTTCATTCACTTTAAGTCAAACTGTCAAACACAGAACTATGTGAAATGAGAAATATATTTAAATGTAAAAATTAAACATAGTTAAATGCATTGATTCAATAAGCAAGTTCTTGTGACAGGACCATTATTTTCCCTTCATCTGTTAGTAAGTGTGTGCTTGAAACCAGTTAAAGACCACAAAGAAAGAACCTCCTTGGTCCTTCACAACTAGTCATGTTAGACACGCTAGAGCATGAATAACAAACTTGGATCTATATTGTTCCTTCATTATCCTGAGTAGTTCTGTCCAGAGCCAGGTAACCAAACTGTGTTGCTTACCAGTTGCAGCATTTAGTGTTTCCAAGCCCAAACACAGATACCAACTTGTGTATGTCACTGTCATGAAACAGTTTTTCTCCCCATTTTGCCATATTTGTCTTCCACATAAATATGCACTGTTGTTATTTCAAGAAATATCATGATAAAAGACTTTTCAATATTCTCCAAAAGTATGGCATAGACTCTACCTGTTCAACTGGATGCATCATAGAATCATTGAATGGTTTGAGCTGGAAAGGCCTTTAAAGATCACGAGTTCGAACTGTCCTGCCATAAGTAGGGACACCTTCCACTAGACCAGGCTGCTCAGAGCCCCATCCAACCCTGCCTTGAACATTTCCAGAGATGAGGCATTCATAACTTCTCTGGGCAGCCTGTCCCCAGTGCTTCACAGAAAATAATTTCTTCCTTGCACCCCATCTCAACCTAGCTTCTTTCACTTTAAAACCACTACTCTCTGTCCTGTGACTAAAGGCTTTGCTAAAAAGTTCCTCTCTGTCAGTCTGTGCCTGGCTTCTGTTGCTGTGCCATTGTTCTGCTACACACTGATTATCAGTCTAAACATCTACCCCTGTCCTCTCTCAGCAAACTGTACTCCAGATTTCCTTTCCTTTACCCTAAAGTTCCCAGGAACATTCCAGGAAGCACACAGCATAATCTAACATACTCCACCTTGTGGCAAAAATTTATTTGAAAAAAGAACCAGCCAAAATTTAGTTTTAATTACTTGATGCATCCATTAAAAAAGGGTACATTATCCCATGACTTGATGGATTTTAAGGATGCCTCTGTACAGTAAGTAAGCTCCCATAACTTTCAAGATCATCTTCCAGAACCTCAGAGAAGCCTGCAGTACCCCACATCAGAGAGCTGAATGATGCTGACACTTGGTACAGCACCTGGTCAGTTTGAAGCTGCTGACGAAGAGCTCGCACTAGCTCTTGATTTTCTGGATGTATGTTCTGATGTTCATTTCTGTGAAAGGAAATACAAGCAATAAAAAGCCTGGTGATCCAACACTGAAAAATAACTCACTGAAACAAATATGAAACCTGAACAAAGGGCAAAACCCCATTATTTCCTGCTATAAAGGATTTTAAAGGAAGTACACAAATAATTAAGGAAACAGGAATTTATTCTGGATCCTAAAGTTACTTTGGACACTTAAAGCTGTACAGCAGCAGGATTTTTCAGAGACTCCACAACCAATCATTAAATCATGTTAAAACTAGATTTTAATCTGAGAAAAAATTAAGTCTTGAACCTAAAAAAAAAAGAAGTTCCTTGAAAGCTTATTAATTAAAGACGCAGAAATATTTTTCATTTTTGTCTCCATTGCTAGTTTCTTATTTGTTGGTCTAGTCAACAAATTACTCAATAAATTACTAGTTTTTCACTCACTGCCTAAGTCACAGAGTTGGAACCTCCTAATTACTTCAATTTTATCTGCTACATGGCATTTACATAAGAAAGGGTAGACAAACTTACATTTAGAATACTGAATTCATGTAACTATCAGCAGACTGGATATAAAAAGAAACCACTCTCTTAAAATCACTCTTTTTTAAAAAAAGAAAGATTCTACAGGCAGGCAAACTACAGGTTAGATATGCCAAGAGGAATCATTGGGAAGGGCCACACTGAAGAAAGAAGGATGAGTATATTACAAATTTGAAATTCAAAAGCATAATGGGACAGATTTGAAATTAAAAATGTGCTGACAGCAATCAGAGGTGTTGTGTTACAATAAATATGAGTGAATAGCATATGAATTTTTATGCTTTATTAATTCATATGGATTTGAATGATGATACATTCTGCTCAGCACTCTTTAGGTCTCAGCTGGATTCTGTTCACCATTTTGGGCTAAATGCATAGAAACACATAGAGAATTTGGAGAAAGTTCAGAAGATAATAAGAACTACTGCCCACATTTTTTATACATTAGAGAAAGACTTAAGAAATGTCAGTGTATATAGAAGACTGTTCATGGAGTGAAAAGGGGACAGGATAAGTCTTTCATTCTATAAATATGAGCAATTATTTCCCATAGTTGTCTAAGGCTTGTGGAAACACATTTCTAACTACATAATGTACAAAATCAGACAAGATTACCTCAGGCTATTTTGATTCATCCCTGACTAGAAGTTAAATCAAAAAAACAGGTTGCAGTGCTTCCAGGGATATTGAGGTAAGCTGTCAGAGATGTGGGCTGGACTGGCTGAACTTTCAGGACATTTTCTGGTTGCATTTATATTATATAATTTCCTCAATGGCTCTAGAAGCTTCTGCAATATTTTCCTTCAGTTAATGTGAGTAATCATAATATTGCATTATTGCTCAAATGTTTATTGAGTTATTGCTAAAATGTTTAACATTTTGTCTGCCTCATTCTTTTTTCAAAGAGAAATAGACATATTTTTCATGCTAGTATTTACATGACTATCTGTAAAAAGAAAATTTATTTAATACTAATGTGGATGACATATGAAAGTTATATGATAGAAAGCCTGTATTAAAACACTTCTTATGCACCTTTGGTCTCCATGAATCAGATTTTGTGGTTGTTGTCTGCCATACATGCAATATGTATAGAAGTATTTTTCTGTTTAGATGCTACAAAATAAACGCATTTCACATCTTCAGTTTGCCAGATTGTCCGATATATATTGAAGTCCAATTTGATTCACACACAAGCGCAAGGCATGAATTGTAAGACAGTTTATTCTGATTTCTCCATAAACAACTAAATTAGCAGTAGCAAATTTGCTACTGCAAGTGTTCATTTATATGACCTTACCCTGGTATAACATACTATGCCGAAATCATGAGAGCATTTGCAGAGCTGCAGGGGTACAGCATATACAGTCACTTATGCATAAGACAGTGATGTAGCTGAAAACCATGCAATGTTCAGGAAGGGACAGGCAGAGCTCAAGACATCAAATTTATAATTCTGTCAAGCAATTAGTGTAAGAAGATAACTGAAATAAATGAAAACCAATATGGTGCCATGTCATTAGAGGCATTATCAAACACAAACCAGAAATAAATAAAGTTAGATGCAAAGGCCTTTTATTTCCCTATTTCTGACTGCTAGCATGCCAAAACTTGAGGGAAAAGGTCCCATGATGTGGAAAGATTGTATTATGTATCACAGAGGGCCCCGCCAAACTATTATTGGAAGGAAGAAGACTCATTCAGTGTGCAGTCTCACACAAGGAAATAGAGGTACAGTACTTAAGGGGACTGATGCATCACTGTGCAGTGATGGACACTGTTAATTTCCAAGGACTAAGATCTCACTTCTGCCGAAAATAGTGACTTGATCCTATAATCAAACCATATAATGGATAGAAAAATTAGATTAAAAAATCTAAACTTGTAGACCCATAAACACGGAACAGTTAAGTCATCTAGGACAAATCTCTTGTAGGGAATTAAAGGATCAGGCTTCCTTTAATTTGCTGAATACACTGAATTTTCACAATCTCATTTGTAATGTGACAACCTACTCACCAGTTTAAAAGATGATGGAAAAAATCTGGCTTCATTTTATCAAAATTTATAACTCAAAAGCATACAGGCTTCACACAAGTATCATATAGTGCCTGAACTACACATCTGCAACCTGTTACAAATGTTAATTATGGCTTGTAAGTTTCTCCGCCAGAAGCGTGAATGAAGCCTTGATGCGATGCTTCATTGAGTTCTTTCACCTGGAAACAAGTACAACAATTATATCCCTTAACAGTTCTCTCCATATTCTGCTTCTGCCCCCTAAAATCTACTGCAACACATACTCCTTGCTGCTCATTTCCCTTTTGATTCAGCTCCTGCAGCTACTCATCACCTTGTAAGCTTTCCTTCCTGTACACTTACCTGTTCCTACCCAACTTAAGTATTTCAGTTCTGTTGATACAGAAGCATGAAAGGCAAAGAAAAAAAATGGGATAATGAACACCATATAAGCAATGCAAAGACCACTGTACTGTCTAAGGTAACTAGAGAAGAAAAAGAAAATACTCTTTTTCTTCCTCACTTCCCCCTCTCTGCTAAATAAAAGTACTGTAATTTTTGTACTGTACAGATTTTCTATCATACTATGCAGATTTTGAGGGCAACAATACAAATGAGATAGATGAAGAGTGCTGCTGAATACAGACAATTTCAAAAGGTACCAGAAGGCAGAACAGGGAGCTAAGAGGATACTGGTAAGACTTTCAGTTGTCAGTCATAGAATCACAGTCACAGAATATGCTGAGTTGGAAGGGACCCATCAGGATCACTGAGTTCAACTCCTGGTCCTAAATGGACATCTCAAGACACATATGCACGAGAGTATCGCCCAAACACATCTTCAGCTCTATCAGGCTGGTGCTGTGACTTCTCTGGGGAGCCTGCTCAACGTTCTGGGTGAAAAACTTTTTTCTGGTATCTTAACCTAAATCTCCTCTGACTCAGCTTCACGTGTTCCTCAGGTCCTGTCACTGGCCACAAATCATACAATGCAGACCTCCAAAGTCTGGAAGCTTTGTGTTTTCAGTTTGTTTGCCACTCCAGAAAACAAACCATCAAGGCATGTAACAGGATTCACAGTCAAACTTTTTACCTACCTCATTACTCTGCAGAGGCAGTCGATAATTAGCCTTATCTTCCTCCCTAAGTAACTCTTCATAATTGACGCATCATCTCCCGAACTTAATTCTGACTGAACTCCTGCTACTCTTGTCAACTGCTAACCCTAGTTCCACTCACTTTTTATTAATATTTCTTACTTGCCTTTCTAGAGTTCAAAAATAAAGTGTTAACTTTTAAACTAAACATTTAAAATTCAAGTCACAAATGCCAAAAATGTCAATATGAAGGAGAAAGAAATCATAACAGAGCAGATAAAAAAGAGGCATTATTAAAGCAATCTGAGTAACTGAAACAGCTTTGGGAAAAAAAAAAGGCAAGGTGAAGTGAACTCCTTTCTTAAGATTCTTTTGTGATCTCCTGGTCCTTAACAGCAGCACTGCCTTGCAGTCCAACCAAGTTTTTCCACCTATAGCTTATTTAGTAGCTTGCTCTCAAGTAACCCTACCGCAGCAATATTTCTCACGTGGACATACCTTCTTCAAGTTCCATGATGCCACTGTGTCACTAAACTGAGTTCCCTTGGTTTTGAAAACTGTTCTGTGTTCAGAGGTTTACACACATCAATAAAATAAAATAAAATAAAATAAAATAAAATAAAATAAAATAAAACAAGCCTATCTGAAGCTCATTTTCCCAAAACACATAGGCTAAGATGTTTGTTAGGATGCAAAGAAAAACTGAAATAAAAATAAGCTTTGATGACTTGATCATTAAAGTTACTGAATTCTGAACTTAACATTTTCCTTATGGAATGCACATTGCAATCCACTGTTGTACAGCATACTCATTAAAAAAAAAAATCAGTTAATTTATTTGGATTTGGGTTGTTGTTTGTTTGCTTTCTTGGAAGAAGACTTCAGCTAGAACATACATTGGAGGAATATATCCAATTTTAATCTTGGAGTCGTTGACAAATCTGTACTTTTTAACCAAATAAAACACAGCAGCCATAGAGACTGAATTTAACCATTTTCAGTCTTAATGAATGACGAACAGTACTAAGTTTGATTATCTGAAGATATGGAAGAGTTAAACTCCACTTTTGATTTTAGCTGTACCAAGCAATTAGTTAAACATAGTAAGCAATCAAACAACCACTTCCTTACTGTCACAAAATCACAGTTTTTATTTACCAATGCACACAATTGTGAAGAAAGTTAGGATTTTTATAAAAAATGAATAATTCCTCTCAACACATTCTCACCTTAAAAGTGTATATACCAGAGCAGCAATGAAAGTGAAACTGAGCACAACTGCCACCAGTACCTGGTCACTTACTCCTTCTATAACTGAATCATTATCTAGCTTCAAACTCTGAACTTCTGCTTGGTGACTGGCCATCACAGCTCTAAAATGGAAAAAAAATAGATATATATACATATATTAAAATGTATGTGTTATGTCTTGTTACATGCACAGACATTTTAAACAAAGTTACAAACAATATGTAAACAGAATAGTCATTGTTGGGAGAAAAGAATGGTACAAAAAGAAGGAATGTATCCATTTTTAACAAACACTGAGTTTGCTGTAGAGGTCTTATGCAGTAGCAAACAAATCTTAAATGTGTTATGTGTTATGATTTGAACATTAAAAAAAATAGTGAGATAGTTTACCTTGAAGTCTTTATAAGAAAACCTGCATAGGAATAGGTCATTACTGAGCTGGCCATATTCTAAGGACTGTCTATTGGAAAAATTTTAAAAGACTCTGCATTATCAAGAATTTTAGCTATTACACACCACATCATTCCTGGTAGGCTAAGCCAACACAGAAACTTAACTTTCACCACCTACATGAATGAAGAAACAAGGACATTTTGGTTTTAGTGTTAAATGCTCATTGCGATACACAGGAATCACCCAATACATTTTAAACTTCATTTCCATTTTCTGCGCATTACCAACCTTTAGCTGGAAACGTGGGGAAAACTTGAAAGAAAAATAGCATTATCCTTAGTTAAACTCACTTGTTTTATATTTGTTTCACATTTGCAGCCATCAGTGACTAAGGTTAACATTTATTAACCCACAGCACTAACCTACAGCTGGAGACGTGAAATAAAATAGTTTCCAACCCACTGCTGAATCATTGCTGTTGCAATCAGGAAGTGAAATGAACTATGGCTATGAATATTACGAAATCAGAACAGTGAAGCTAACTCTGTCAAATGACATGAGAAGTCATACTGAAGCTCTGTCCATGCACAATTGAAGTATTTCCATGAAGCTGCCATAAAATCCCAGTATTGGTTTCTGAAGGTATTAAGACTGGTATGTTTTTCTGTTTCCTAGTCCAGCTTGCAAGCTTTTATCAGTGTTTCACTACACTCCACAGCTCATGTGTCATTTTTAATTTAAACCTCGCTGTCTAGAAAGTATTACCAACCACCCTCTGGCCCTGAATTAATTGCAAAACTGAAATGGAGTACAAGTCATCAGGATTTTAGTGGATACCTGTAATGACTACCCTGGCAAAATTTCAGCATGTCAGTCTGTTGCTAATAAAAAAGCATAATCTTTTCTCTAAGACAGCTACTCTCACCCTCCACATTTTTTCTAGTATAAGCAGTGGAGTTTTTTTTAAGCTTCCTTATGTTTGTGGCAGCGGCCTTCTGTAGCAGGAATACAAGAGAAGTTGATACATTCTAAGAGTATTGTTAAGAAGTGTAAGTGGTATAAGTAAGTACCATAAGAGCAGAGCAAACTCCTGGAGAACAAGGGGAGATTTCATTAATTGTTGTATTTTTGGGCTTTCCCTGTGAAAGCTAAAATGGAATAATGAAGCATATATGAAGTGAAATAATAAACTAAATTATCCTAAGTGTGCCAATCTGAACTGAGACTATTATTTCTGTAAGTATAGTCAATTTTTTGCTAATTACAGCTTTCAACAAGCAACTGTGCCACAGTATTTGGAAAGAGTAACTTCTTTCAAAGGTGGAACACCAGTGACTCATAGAAAGGCATATTTAAAGTAGGTCAGTGTTTACACACATTTCATATATACTAACGAATGAAAGACCAGATCTTTGTGGAAAGGTCTTACATAGGAACATGGGCCTACACAAGGAGTTAGAGCATTTCTCTGCATAGCTAGTTATACAATTACATTCCTATAGCTAAAGCCATGAGGTTAAGATGTTGTGAAATTTTTCTGACAGTGGTTCCTTGGTGCTGAGGATCTGGACAGGCAGGTGTGCTGTGATGCCTCCCTAACCCAACATTACCTGCCTGTATACTTAAGTTCTTTGCATATCCTGTCCTGAAGAAGCTTCTCTTTCTTACACATGAGACAACCATTTTCCACAACTGTGCATGCTGATATCTTCCATTTCTATGTTTTTCCTCCTTAAGGATCATTATCAGTTGACTAATTTTTACTCTGTCCCACTGTTTTTTTCTGGGTTGACCACTCAGAACAAAATCAGACATAAATGCCAAGGAACTGGTATAATTCCTCCCTTGCTCCACATCAGTTCTGTTAGAATACACCAATATGCCAATGACAGCTACATCCCATTAAGTATTACCCAGGGTTTTGGGGGTGGTTTTTTTTTCAGAAATGCCTACTGTGTCAGAGACATACAGATGGTTTAACTGTACCTTTGGAAGGCAAGCGCTTCTTACATTAACACCTGAACTTCCTCTGTCACTGCTTGCTTGATGCACTTTGAAAACAACACCAAGATTATCAATATCACACCAATTTAAATCAGTTTCCCTCAACAGCCTTCAAGACATCTACTCCAGCTCTTCCCTTTCTGTATGTTCCTTGCAACAACACTCCCAATTTTTATCTGCCTACCATCAATAGCATTCACTGCATCTGCTTGCCTTAATTTCTGCTCACTCATCTTTCCTGAAATACCAAACTAAGGTGCCAAAGTTAGCATCAGAACATGAAAACGAAATACACAGATCCTCACTTTCTCTTCCTTCTTGCACATAATGCCAGTTACTTATATCTACTTCAGCCCTTCAGTTTGAAACATATATGACTTTCCCAATAACCTTTTTGACATAAGCATAGTGTACAAGAAAAATTATTGCACAGTCCTTCTCTCTGCATAAACACCCTGAGACACTTTGTCTTTACTTATGTATCAATACTGCAAAGACTATATAAAGGGGGAGTGGAATCTGCATCAGTCTCATTCCCAGCTGCTTCTATCACTGAATTCTAGAGAAGACAAACTATCAATGCTTAATGCCCACGTTGTTCATATTTTAATTTATTTGCTGTTTCTGGACAGCCAACAAGTGCTCTGTATATTTTTCTTATTACTTCCAACACTTTCTCTCAATAAGATCATTGCACGTGAGAGCTGACAAGTCTTGTGTAGACTAGGTACTACAAAACAGAAGGGTATCACTTCAAAAGAACCAATACATACTTCCTCTGAATTCATGCCTCAGTAGAGACAGTAACAATCTCCTCCTCCAATTTCTAAGATAGCATGTTTAAAAAAGCAATGTCTACAAAGAAAATGTTAAAATACACTAATAGAAAAAATGTCTGACGGAAGGAGGAAGGAATTTTGTGATTTCAAGGCTATCTTGAATGTTTTCAAACAGAATACCCAGAACTGGAGGCTTGCAGTTCATGTTTCTTCAAGGGCAACTACAGCAGCCAAAGAGTGATCTGCAGTGGTTTGAATGTATGATAACTAAAAATAGCTTCTAAGAAATCTCACCTCACAGTGCGTGTGTTCAGCAATTGTTGCTCTTTCAGCTGGTGCAACTAAAAAGCAAGCTATAGGACATTTAAATAATGTAATGAAGACTCAGTCTTTGGAGACAGCCAGTGTTGATAAAGACCAAGTGTGTGTCAGAGAAACCTTTTAGAACCAGATTTTATTACATATATCTAACCACTCCTAAAACAGTCACTGTTAATAATTTGATGCAATTCAAGAGTGAGTTAGTATGGCTCATACTAAATTCCATCCATTGATTCATTACATTTTTCCAGTTACGAAAAAATGACAGCATTTCATCAACCTTTTCCGCATATAATTATTTTCAGATCTGGGCTCTACAATCACAGACTTTTCAAACATTAAATTATTTTAAAGGTTTTCTTTCTTTCTTTTCTGTAGGTTTATGTTACCTTGTTTCTTTCCAAAATTGCAAATAAGGTTTGAATTGTTTTCATTGCTCTGTTTCTATTCTTTAATACAATAAATTAATTCCTGTCTACACTAGCTCTGAGAAAAGTACCAACTGTATAAGATTACTTCAGTGGAAAAAAGGCAGTAATTGAAAATATATTAAATTCAGATAAATGATTTCTGATTATACTTAAGACTTTTTCTCTTTTTAGCCATTTCATAAGGATGGCTTTCTTAAATGCAAGCATAACTTCAGTCTATGAGAGGATGAAAACCAAGCAACATCTAATAATACTCACATTAAAACTGGAATTCATACAACTAACTTCAGAATTTTAAAAATATCAATCGCAAACTTAAAAACTGACAAAAATGCTGGGCCTTTTTCCTACTTCAAAAACAACACCACCAAAGCCCAAATCTTAAATTTCAGGTTTATTTCATCTTCAGACTACTGGCACTTGCTTCAAGTAAAACAACACAGAAAAGGGGGAAAAAGACAAGGAGTTACTCCTCCATTCCATTTGGGCTAGCTAAGTTACAGCTTGACACTGCATCCCAGTAGACTGGGATCCGGTTCATTTCCACGAGAGGTCTTGATGGCTAGAGAGTATGAACAACCTCAGAGTAAATTGTCCACAAAAAGTTTTGCAATAGAAAAGAATGCAATTTACTGTTTGTAAAATCATAGAGTTTTATTTGTAAATCTGTCAGTAATTAATCATCTGTACAGAAAATCACCTTGTTTATTACAAGTTTTTCTCAAAGTGATCACTGACAGAAGGTAACACCAATTTTTTCTTTTACATTTCAAGAGTCTACAGACCTTTTTAAAGTTACATTTTCCCTCTGTGGTTATGTATGAACAATTCATGCAGATTTAAGCAAAAAACAAAAGAGAACTATAATGAGCAATACTGCAAGTATTGGCTTTTATTCTTGGAAATTTATACAGAACACATTGAAGTGTGAGGGAATTAAGACACACACTAGTGTGGATGTATTATTTCTTAATTTTTCAGATCTGAAAAGTATTGTTATGATTTTCAATGTTCAACATAAAGCACCGCTACAACAATACCCTATGCTATGACTCATAAAAACAATCCAGTCTTTACCATGATATGTTAAACAGCTGTCAGCTATCCAAAGTCAGAACTTTTCCCATAGTTTTCTGAAGTATTTGAACTTTTCTGAGTTTATCAGGGAAGTGCCATATGATTATATACTCTCAAAACCACAGAGATTTTTAGGACCCACTACCAAAGGAATGTGCAAGCACAGTGAAAAAGAAATAAGAGGCTCTCTTGATGTCTGAGAAGTAAAAAATGAGGTAACACACAAGTAATACTGATGTGAGATACAAGTTATTAACCTTACTGTATTGACTTTGTGAGCATGGTACAATTTGCTCAACAACTGAAAGGTAATTTGGATAACAATGTGTCCTTTATGGGATGGGCTGGGAGTGAACTGGATGAGAAAAACGGAGTTTTGGATTTTCATTTATTTCAGTTTTATTTTGAGTCTTTTTCTCTTCATGCAGTACAGCCACCATCGGTTCTTCAAAAATTACAAGTTAATTATAAAGTGATGGTGGGCCAGCGTGCAAGCCACAACCTGCAACTCCTTTTGCCAGTTGCCTTTTATTAGCAAAAGCATCGCTCTCACCCTTTTAAAAAGCTGCTTAATTTGCAGAGGTTGTGTGTTTTCCAGGATAAGCTCCCTCAAAATTTTCTTCTATGTAAGAGAAACACACAAAAAATCGGTTTCATTTGTATCAAAAAGTTTCTAGTAAGATTGGCTTGTTTCAGACAACATAAACCAACTTTTAAGAATTTAAGCATGTTAAAATAGAGAATACTTCTTCTGTAATCTACCCCCTGAACATATATTAGCTTATGTTGAAATATCTATAGGGATAAATTTAGCACATTTTATTTAAGAGAAAAGCAGGCAAAAATTCCCAAAATAAAGACAAACTCTTACATGTAGAGCAAAAATTGAGACCTGTCTCATCAGAAGCTATCGAATTACTTCCTGCTCCAGTGTAGTACCAGGTCATGGTATCTCTCTGTTGTTGACAATGGGACTTTGGGAATGGACTTGACTCAGCGAACTGAGTCCTATAGTTATTTGTGCATTCTTTCTTTAAGAGTCCAAAGATATGCTCAGACTGCATTCAGAAACAGTTAACAACAGCAGGCATGAACTACACATCATGAACAGTGGAAGTGTTGAAGACTCTCAGAGTTTACTAGCCTAAATCCTGTATCAGCCAAATCCTGAGGTGATAGATTTTATCCAGGTTCCTTAGTGTACTAAAGTCAGGCTTTGAAGAAGCGGTCTAGACAAATATAACTTTATAGAACAGAAATAATAGAAATGATTGATGGCATACTTAGAAAAAGTATTTCTGAGGAAACAGGATTTATTAGCATTTCATTTTTGTGAGCACAGTCTTACTTGAATAAAGCACCAACAACAATCTCTACTACTAAGTATCTCCCTACATTGTAAAAATCTGTGGGAGAAAATCCAAAGGGTACATTTACTAATGGAAATTTTAAAAAAATCTGTAATATAGCAACATATAAATTGATGAGAGATATATTCTGTGACAAGACTGTCAAAACTGACTTGGGATTATCCTATGAGAATTTCATGCAGTCTGTTAATGCATCATTATTATGAGTTTGCATCAACTTTGGGTTTACAAATAAGTTCAGCTGGTACAAGAAATACAGCCAAACTCAGCCGTATAATGTTCAGTTATAGGCTTACCATGAACCACCTTTACTTTCAGGACTGTGCTGACTACGTTCAAGTGTATGCATACCCTTTGCAAAAGAGAATGGAAAAGGTCTGAACAGTCTTGCCAAGAGAGAGGAGAGGGCAATTTCAGTAGTCAAACAATGATTTTGTTGAGTATATGTTACAAACTGACCAACTGAGGCACTTGCCTGATAAAGCAGGTTTCTGCAGGGTCTGAGGTCAGCAGTCTCTGAGGCACATTTTTTCCTAAAGAGAAAAAAAAAAGAAGAAAAAAAAAGTTAGATATTCTACTTTTGCTGATGGAAGCACGTTTTGCAAATTAAAAGTAATGCAGCTGCAAACAACAGGTGCAAAGATGTGAGGGAAAATAATCCAAAATGAATATACCATTCTACTGGGAAAACAAAATATCTCCAATAATTTTTCTCCTGAGTCCAAAACCACATGGATGACTTGAAGCAAGAAGACATGCAATGCCCTGTCTAGCATTACTATTCTGAATATCTGCCTGGGTGATGTATGACTTGTGTAAAACAATTCCTAACAAAGTTTTCCACCACTTTGTAAGGCAAAACCATACTGAAAGGTACAGAGTTCTAAACAAACCAGAGGGTGGAACTGAATTCATATGCAGATAGGAGCATGCGAAAGAGCCTGCGAATGCCTTCAGCTTGGATACCTGACTTTCCTGGTCAGGCAAGAAGAAAAAGAAAATACTGTCACTTCATTATAATAATGTTTACTGGAACATGGCAGTACTTCAGCTAAGTATGAGGAAGCTTCAGATCTCTCTTAGGAAAGGCGCCCAGTAATTCCTTGTTGTAGAAAGCGCTACCTCCATTCACAACCTCATATCTAAAACAGATCGCAAGGCAAAAAAGCAATACAGTATTTGTTTGCATCAACAAAATACAAGCCACACCTCGTGGCAATGGGCAAAGCAGAGTGGGAAATGAGACACAGAGGAAGATATGATAGAAAACCTTAAACCATGCAATGCACCTGTGAAAGCTGTCAAAAGTAACAAGCATGTTGCTTAAAGCACACATTAAAACTTGGAATGGAAAGTTGGTAGTTGTGTAGTTTTCTAAGACTTTAAATTCATCCTGAAACTGAAAGTTACCTTTAAATGAAGACAGGTTTTATTTATAACTTATAGAGCAGATTATACAATGAGATCAGTAAGAAAGTACTTTCCTGGGAAAACTTGAAAATTTTCACAGCTCCTACAATACTCTTCAGTTCAAAAGAAGCTCAAATAAAGGGAGCATTCAACTTTTCTCCATGTTACTAATTCATTAAATGGAAAAAGTGTGAGAAAAGAGGGAAAATAGTGGCAGTTTCCACATCTGTGACCCTTCCTGTTTATACAACCCTCCACTGTTATCAGAACTTTGTGCCTGCTCCTCCATGTCATTGCATGCCAGGCTCGTTGTTAACTGATAGGGAACTGCAGAACTTATCACGATGCCACACACTCTCATTGCAAACTTCAAATAGTCCAAAATCCAACACACTACTGTGTGAGAGAGAAAGAGCTGCTTGAACTCCTCAGGTGACCCATTTGCAGCATGATGGAGAGTTCCTCTGGCTGGAGCATGGCAAGGATGCAGGGGCACCCTGGCCGCAGACAGACTCCCTGTTTCTGAGATAAAAAATTAATTAAATCACCTGAAGAATTACACAGAACCAACTAGGCTGGAAAAACCTGAGATCATCAAGTCCAATCTAAGACTGAACACCTCCCTGCTAACCACACCATGACACCAAGTGTCATGTCCAGTCTTTCCTTGAACACCCATTGGGATGGTGACTCCACCACCTCCCTGGGCAGCCCATTTCAATACCTAATCATCCTTCTTCCTAGTCACCACTTGCAAGTAACTCATAGAGTTGTAGAAAGTTAAGAGATTGGAAAGAACCTCAAAGATCATCCAGTCCCAAAATCCCCATGCCACAGACAGGGACACCTCTCAGTAGAGGAGGTTGCTCAAGTCTTATCCAAACTGGTTTTGAACAGTACCAGGGGTGGGGCATCCACAACCTCCTTGGACAACTTGTTCCAGCATCTCAATGCCCCTGACAGTAAAAATTCCTTCCTGCTACCTAGCCTAAATTTCCCTTCTTTAAGTTTAAACTCATTACTCCTTGTCACTACAGTTCCTAAAAAAGAGTCTCCCTCTGACCTCTCTGCAGACCCCCTTCAGATACTGGTAGGTTGCCTGTTCATTAAATTTACTACAGCAGAGCTTTGTTGAAAGGAAGCTAACGTCGTTGTCTTGTCCAAAAACAGAGGAGAATGTCGTCAAGGCTGCTCCATACACAAGCCAAGCCACGCTAGATACTAAGACTATGATACGTCTGTGGGTGCAGGGTCATTTCCCACTCCAAAAGGAGAAAAACTTTGTAGGGGCTGCTCCAGTCACAAACAGAAGGAAGCTTGCGGGTGAAAGGTCATTTTTCTACTCCAAAAAGAGAAAAACCTTGTAGGGACCACCCCACCCAGAAGCCAAGCCACATTCCACACCAACATGGATAACGCTTGTGGTACACCATCCTCACACACCCCACGCTGCCAGCCCCGCCGGACAGCTCCTCCGCGCCAAGACACAGACACACACAGACACACAGACACACAGACACACGGAGCCGGGGGAAGCACTGCACACCCCTCCTACCCAAGGGCCCGGCGGCGTACGAGGTGCCCGGGCGGGCATGCAATGGAGGGACTCGCGTCTCCCTGACCCTCCCCAGTCCCCCCGGGCCGGCTGTGAGGGGCGGACAGCCCAGCCCGGCGCGCTG
>NW_005054355.1:4627405-4637738 GCF_000277835.1 Geospiza fortis | reverse complement strand
CGGCCTTGCTTTGTTTATGTCTTATCTTGGCTCATTGGGGGTGCCTGGGCAGGGCCGTGCTCCGCCTCAACGCTGCCCGTGCAGCGGGGGAACAAAGGCCCGGGGGGCCGGCGCGGGAGCGCCCCCAGGTGCGCCCGGGCTGGGCTGGCGAGCTGCAGGCCGGGGCTCTGGTCCCTCCTATGCCGTCGGTATGTCTGTATTCCGCTGTTGGTACCTGCCCGTCTCCCTCTGACCAGCAAGGCCGCCTTTCTGACCGGAAACTCGCATTTCCGCCTGTTTATTTTTCTCTGTTTTCTAAGCAGTGGTTAAGTCTCGAGAGACAGAATTCACCGATGATGTCGAGGATTTTACAGCATCAGCCTAAGAGGTGATATATTTATTCCTGGAGGTGTTCAAGGCCAGGTTGGATAGGGCTCTGAGTAACCTGACCTCGTGGCAGGGGCATTAGAACCAGATGATTTTCAATGTTCTTTTCCAGGCCAAACCCTTCTATGATTCTATGATCTTATGATAAAAATTACTTTAT
Source organism: Geospiza fortis (assembly GCF_000277835.1). Classification (NCBI taxonomy): domain Eukaryota; kingdom Metazoa; phylum Chordata; class Aves; order Passeriformes; family Thraupidae; genus Geospiza; species Geospiza fortis. Next base: position 4,637,212 of record NW_005054355.1, on the reverse strand, counting down.
ACTACATTAATGTTTGTAGTTTTTCCCATAAATGTCTTTAGGTTATGCTGTCACTCAAAGAGCAGCCAAAATGTGGTGGACATTAAACCTGGCTTTGCAGCTACCTGTAGTCTTAGCAATGACCGTAACATAGATGTAGAACTTGCATTTCTGTAGTAGCTGAGTTATTGGTCAGTTGTTTGAAACCTCTGGATTTTGGTTTGAGGCTGGTTTGGATTTTTTCCCTTCTATACTCAAAATTGCCAAGTAAATACCTAGAATACGAAACTCTGCAACACAACTGATTGTTAACTAGAAACAGAAATTTTCAGATGTTTTTTTCTACGAGAAGCCAGAGCTGACTGAAGCTCTGATGGTGAGGAGTAAGTTCCTGAGGAATAACAGGTTAGATTTCTCAATGAAAGTCAAGAAGGATGAGCAAGGGAAATAATTTATTGTTAGAGGTGAGCACATGGCCTGGAAAGTATAGAAGGTGACAATTTTGGGGAAGAGGTTTTTGGAGAAGTGCTTCACATAAGCCTGCAATAAGTCACTGAGTTTCACTTTCTTTCACATTCCTGCCAGCTTTTCCATATTTGTTATGGACAAGTCTTGGCCACTTATTTTGCTTTGGGCTTTCCATGCTTTCTCTTCCAGGTGTGGGGAATAAAAAGTCCCAATATGAGGAAGTTGATATGTGTTAATACTGGCAAAGAAAGTTGAGTGAGAGGCTCAGTCTTTATAATCTGCAGTCCTGAAGCTGTACGTACCCCCCGTGCAGCCTGGTCCTGTCTGTAGAAATGGTCCACACAGGTGCCTTTACACTTCTCAAATATTGAGCTGATGAGGAGACTAGCTGCATCTCTTTTGGTTAGCAGAAATAAATCATCTTAAACAGCATTTGAATGGATCAGCTTTATTCTGAGATGAATGTATGAAGTTACGGGTTATTTTACAGTTTCGTCATTTATGTGGGAATGTGGCTTTGAAATAACTCAGTAATAAAAAAATGGAGAAAGGTGACTTTATTTCAGCATACATGAAACTTGCAGAAGAGGCAGTGAAGTTTTTTGTTCCTCAGTGAAACTGACTGTGTATAAAGAGGATGCTTTTTTTGTTTGGCTTTCTCTCAAGTCCCCTAATGATTCTTGGGAAACCGTTCATTTAGATAGGAGGGTAGAGCTGTCTTAATAACAGCGTATGCACATCTGGGAAGGCCAGTCATTTCCCATAATGCCAGAGAAGCTGGCTACTCTTTAGAACTGGTTTAGCCTCCCAGATTGCTTGCTTAACATTCATACAGAAGTACTTAAACTGGTTTGTCTGTGTTTTGAATAGATAAGGATTTCTGCAAGTCTGAGAACTTGTTTGGCCTAAAATGAATGTTTGCTGAGATGGATATAGGGTGAGAAGAAGGTGTTCCTCCCTCTACAACTCATTATTTTAATTAAGGAGCATATCACTTAGGCTTTTTATCCTACATGCCTGTGATTTCTCTTCTGCTGTGTTTAAGCTGGAGCAAGCTGCCTACCTCTGAATATGTTTTGGTTTATTGGTTTATTTTTTAATATTCTGCCAATAATCTGCCATTTTTGTTGTTAGGCTTTGGCTCTAGCTAGCTTCTTGTTTATTTTTCACCTCTCTGACAATGCCATCAAATGGCTTCCTAAATAATTTTTGTTCAGGATTTTAAACAGCTGGATGAGTTTTGACTTAATACCACTTTAGCAGGTGACCATGATATTGTTTTGAGATAGCCACAGTAGTGGCAACTTGAACAAAACTGAACGAAGGACTGGAGGCCAAGTACTGGCCTCTCAAAACTGATATTTGTACTTTGGCAGTGTTTGCAACCTACTGTAATTGTAGAACTGTTGCTCTACCAAAAATCTCCCACAAAACTCCCTTTTGAGACTATCCTACGCACTATGGGATTGTTATCCAGGATGCAGTTCAGGCAAGGTAGTTTAGAAAAATGCAGCTGTGAGGTAAACTGCAATAATACTAAAGTTGTTTCAACATATCTAACAGAAATTGACAGCTTCTTTTTCTGTTTAAAAGTTAAGACTGGTTTATATATGAACGCATGGGGTTTTGGTGTTTGGTTTGGGCTGTTTTTGTGTGTGTGTGTAGTGTCAGGAGCACTCTCAACTTAGATACGTAGCTGAGGCATTTCATAAAATGTGGAGAGCTGCCAAACATGGCTGTGCCAATTACACTTTAATGTATATGAAATCATTGTGATAGCTACAGGCTTTTGCTGTGTAACCTGAGAAGTTTTCTTTTCTAGCATAGAACTAAGATATGATACTGAAAAGATTGCTTAGCATTGGTATGTAAACAGGAGGATTCCTCAAAGAGGCTGCCGCTGAGTGGTTGCAAGTAGTAAGTTGGTGTGGAGATGTCATAAACTTTCTTTCATTATGATAAATATCGCTTATTTTAGTACATGCTGCCTCCACCAAACTGCATCTTGCCTGCATCTTTCTTTCTTTTCCAACCCTCAAGGCCAAATAGAGTTTCTGTTAAAACTTCGTGATAAGTGAGAACTTTCAGAACATTGCAAGTCTCCTGTTTCAGCATCCTCCACCTTTTAAGCACTTTGGTTATTTATATTGACCTTTCCCCCTTTTTGGCTGAAAAATCTCCTCAGTACAGTGTATCTCTGTCTTCTGTGTCGTGGCCTATCCCCAGCTGTAAGGATTTATCCTTAGTAGTATGAAGTATAGAGACCAACTACGTGTGACCAACTACTGAAACAGATTCCTCAGGATGGCTGCTTGCAAATGCTTGACAGGCATTCTATTCAATGAGGAATTACTAGGGGACTCTACTGGGAAGGCTGTTTTTCCTCGCCATCAAGTTATATTCTTTTTAGATTACGCTATTATGCTGTTCTTGATCCTTGTGCATTTGCGCTTTTAAGTAATGTTCTGGTTTCTTGTAGATGCTGAGATTGTAGGCAACTTGCTGTGCCTGTTTAAATTGTTTCTTCTTCCACTCCTTGGCCACTGACCACGAAGTTGTAGAGTTTCATTTACTTCTGATAATATAATTGCATCAGCATGTCTTACCTCTTGAAAAAAATATATTTTAGGAGAGGTTGATTGTGCTGATGATGACAGGGAATCAAGAAAACTATTCTTTTGAGTACAATGTGTTGTTCAGAGGGCAGAACCACTTGAGCTTGTCTACAGTCATGGAATATGGCTTGAGGAACCTGGCGGATCACAGCCCTTGCAACTAATATGAAAGACCAGTAAGCTGAACAACCTTTTTAAAATATTTTATGACCTCTCACTAAGATAGTAAAGAATCTGTTGCTCCAGCTTTTAAAGGGATGGTTGTCTATGACTGTAATATTCTGAGTGTAACATTCACCATGTTTGAAGGAGCTGGCGTGTCTAGCACCATTATTAGATAAGAGGGATTTTTTTAACATATTGCTGAGAAGTCAGGCAGAAACAGGAACTTCTTTTCAAGATTATATTGAAGAGCAAGTGATAGAAGGCTGATGACATAGGAATATAATAATTAAAGGTAATAGGGTATGGTTTGTACATGTTCCCTGCCATCATCCCCCCAATTTTTAAGTCAGTCTGACTGAACAAAGAATCTGGAGGTGCTGGCATCATTCATCATGCATGCATTTTGACACTGTTAGATTTTCATTCTTTGGAGCCTTGTCGCACATTCTGCTTTTTTTCTGTTTTCTCCTTCCTGAAGAGCTGTTCTATACAGTGTATATTTACAGTAGTTCTCTGAAGAAAAAAGACATTTCCATAGGATTTAGTATGTGCTCAATTTCAGCTTCCAATTCTCCCCCCTCATCTTTTGGTGAGGGGTTGCGAGATGTTTCATGGAAATAAACAGACTTTGCTACTGGGAGCTATGAACCTTAGAGAGCGTAAAGGAAACAAGTTTTCTGTAGTTTGTTAATCTCAAAGTGGGAGGTGTGGAGAGTAATCTGTTTCTGTCTTCTCTGAAATACTTTAACACAGATGTTTCAAAGAGATTAAGTCAAACTGTGAATTTTACACAACTGTCTGTCTTAATTGTGAAATCCTGGGGCTTGTAACCTTTGAGATCACATTCTGTCTTTCTGTTCTTCCGGGACCATTAGAAATCTTTGCTACAATGTGTAGACATTCAAGTTGAGCCTTGGGTCTCTTCTCTCTCCCCTGCTACACAATTGCGCTTGCCGCTCTCTGGTTTTGGCTGACTCTTTAGCGTGGTCATTTAGAAAGGTCTTTGCCTAAATTTGGTTTATTAAGTGCCCCAGCTTCAGAAACTAAGTCTGGCGTTTTTTAATCAATTTAATTTGCAAGTCCTAGTGATTTATTAGAAAACAAACCCCCAAACAACAGCGAGGTTATCTGCCACATGGCAACCAACACTAAGGAATGCATGGTTGAAAGTGAGGGGAAGAGTGTAGTAGTGTCCTTGCGGCTTTTGTTGCCAACAGCCTGGCAGGTCCTGCCATACAGGAAAGGGAGAAGGATTAACTCTTTCTTTAACCACTGGTAGTGGTTTCCTGCCCTGCAGAGTATGCTTGTATTGTTTTTCTGTCTGCATTTGCCATACGTGACTTAGACCATTCCCTCCTGTGTGTTCCTTAGTACTGCTCATTCAGACCAGAGAACAAAGAGACAGCATGGGAGGGAGAAGGTTTTCAGTGAAGGGAAAAGCTCTCTAAGGTTAAGGGTGGGGGAGTCCAGCCGTTGCTCTGCTCCTGCCTGTGTCAGGCAGAAGCTTCTGAATGGATACAAAGCTGGAGTTGTGTTTCAGTGGACTAGCTGGGACTACAAAGGGATCTTTTCAAAGGGAGCACACAGGAAGTGTTTTTGAAGTGGTGCAGGTAGTGGAGCAAGTATTGCACAAGAAGATGCATTGTAAATTTGATGATAATGTGCTTTAGCCCTGGGATTCCTAGAGCTCTTTCATGCCATTAAGCTGGAAGTTTCTTTGCAAAAGTGTGTCATGCTGTAAATGTGGTATATTGCTTTGTATCCCTTGTGGACCTCCCATTTAAGCTGTCTCTCAAGGTAGCTAAGTTAAAATATTAAATAAGAAATGTGTATTTAACTGCATGATTTATGTTTTGGGGACAACAGGTCAGGAAAATGAGCATCTGTAATTTATTCAGTGCAGTGTTGCAAAGTATTAAATGAATTACAGCCTTTCTACATTTCAGGATTACATAAGATAAATCTTGGAGTGAACTTGTTTGCTATGGCAGCAATGTATCCATAGTTTCACTTCAGTGTAGGAATAAGTAGAAATAAGTGTGTGATTAACTGCAACAGAATTTATGTGTGGGTTTTTTGTTTCTTGATTTATTTTTGTGTGCTTTTTGTGTGAATGTTTGGTTTTGGCTTTATGAATTCTATGGCCCCATTTGTGGCTAGAAAAAAAGCCCAGCGTGACTTGATCCCTCTGGCAGGGTTAAGGCTTTAATTTTATGGTCAATGTCAGAAGATGGCTGCCTGTTACATGGTAGCTACTGCCTTGTTTTATGGAATTTGGTCAGTCTCTGAAAAATCTTACTCTGCACAAAATTCCGTGAAGTTCAGGTAATTCACAAAAACACCCCCCATAACCATACCTCTCTCCATCAAAATAACTGCCCTAATCGTAACCGCTCTAGGAATCGCTCTAGCACTAGAAATCTCAAAAATAGCCCAAACACTTATCCTCACAAAACAAACCCCTCTCTCAAACTTCTCTACATCCCTAGGATACTTTAACCCCCTAACCCACCGTCTAAGCACGACCAACTTCCTCAACGGAGGACAAAACATTGCCTCCCATCTAATCGACGTCTCCTGATATAAAATAATAGGACCAGAAGGACTAGCACACTTACAACTAACAGCAACCAAAACTAAACTTCGGATCCCTGTTAGGAGTTTGCTTAATCACTCAAATCATCACAGGTCTCCTTCTAGCCATGCACTACACAGCAGACACCAACCTAGCCTTCTCCTCCGTCGCCCACATATGCCGAGACGTCCAATTCGGCTGACTCATCCGCAACCTCCATGCAAACGGAGCCTCCTTCTTCTTCATCTGCATCTACCTACACATCGGACGAGGAATCTACTACGGCTCATACCTAAATAAAGAAACCTGAAACATTGGAGTCATCCTCCTCCTAACCCTCATAGCAACAGCCTTTGTAGGATACGTCCTACCATGAGGCCAAATATCCTTCTGAGGAGCTACCGTAATCACAAACCTATTCTCAGCCATCCCCTACATTGGACAAACACTAGTCGAATGAGCCTGAGGCGGATTCTCCGTCGACAACCCTACCCTCACCCGATTCTTTGCCCTTCACTTCCTCCTCCCATTCGTCATCGTAGGCCTCACACTCGTCCACCTAACCTTCCTGCACGAAACGGGCTCAAATAACCCAATGGGCATCCCCTCAGACTGCGACAAGATCCCCTTCCACCCCTACTACACCATCAAAGACATCTTAGGCTTCGTACTAATACTCTCCCTGCTCGTCTCACTAGCCCTATTCTCCCCCAACCTCCTAGGCAACCCAGAAAACTTCACACCAGCCAACCCACTAACCACCCCTCCCCACATCAAACCCGAATGATACTTCCTATTCGCCTATGCCATCCTTCGATCTATCCCAAACAAACTAGGAGGAGTACTAGCCCTAGCCGCCTCAATCCTAGTCCTGTTCCTTATGCCACTACTTCACACATCCAAACTACGATCAATAACATTCCGCCCCCTATCACAAATCCTATTCTGAGCCTTAGTCACCAACGTTCTCATCCTGACCTGAGTAGGAAGCCAGCCAGTAGAACACCCATTCATCATCATTGGCCAACTAGCCTCACTCACATATTTCCTAATCATTCTAGTCCTATTCCCCCTATGTTTGTTGAAATACATATAAAGAAAAGGAGTAGACTTAAACTAGGCAAGATATGCTAATTTTACAGATTACAGATACATCTGTTACCAGTCCTAGAATCTGTTAAATCTGAAATTTCTTGGCCTGGTGGAAACTTAGTGCCAGCTTTCTCTTAATCCTATCTTTTAGCTGCTAAATCTTACTCATGTGATCCTGTGAAAGCCTGTGTTTCCACACTGGTCAGAAAGTTTATGCAGATGATATTTCAGTCGAACTTAGTGTTCTCAGATTCATCTTCTGTGCTTTTCAGGGAAGAGAGGTATTTCTTTCACCTGTCAATAGAGACTGTTTCTCATCTGAATTATAGGTGCAAAGGTTGGAACTATGGGCTTTAAATAGTTGTTCTTCTTCTGTATTTTGCAAGGGGAAGGTTGTAATCTATTTTTTATTATTTGTTGTTTTGGTTTTGTTTATTTTTTTTGTTCTTTTTTTTTGTTGGGTTGATTTGTTCTGGTGGTTTTTTCGGTTTGTTTTCTTGTTGTGTTGTAGTTTTTGTGGGTTTGTTTGTTTTTTGTTTGTTTAAGTAATGTTAGAAATATGTACAAATTTCTACAGTTTTTCTGGCTAGCCACTAGCCAAGAAGTAAATTGATTTTTGTTGGCCCTGTGCCCTTACATAAATGCTATATCTTGCTGCCTGGTACTTGTTTTAGTATGGATCTGTTTGGGCACATTTTCCTGATGTTGTTCAGGTTTTACTAGCTTAGCCATCTTAATTCAGAATAGAAAGATTTTCACTCTTTCATTCATTGAGCATTGTTCTGCTATTTTTATGGAACACATACTTTTACAGAAAAGTTTCATTATCCTTTGGTGAGACTTCAGGTGTCCCAGTTCTGTGGTCTGGACTACTGTCTGGGCTTCTGTGAGTCAGAGTGCTGAAGATAGAAGATATTCTATTTCTGTGTTTAATATGACATCATTATAATTGTGTTATTTTGTCTCTTCTGGGCAGTAGAGATGGAAAATTTTGTACTTTGATTAGCAAAGGAAGCTACTGGTTCCTGTGGTTCCTGGAAATCCTACCATTGTGTTTTGGATTGGTTTTTTGTTTGTTTTTTTTTTTCCAAAAAAGGAAAGAAGGTACTTCTAGTCTTAAAAGGCATTTTTGAAGCTTTCTAAAATTCATTGGTGCTTGGTGCGGTGTGAATGTATGTATCCCATAAATGTGGGTGCATTGATTGAATGTTTGGCAATTTTGCACTTTATTGGTGACTTTTATTATGAAAAAAGAAAACATTGACTGATACATACTACTTTTAAATAAAATGTGATTAAATAGATGAAGGCTTGGAAAGAACTGTTGGTTTATGTTGCTGTTTTAGGCCTTCTTTTATGTATTACATATCTTCATTTTATCTTCATTACAAATGCTGTTTAGAATTCTTTTTCATCAGTTGGCTTATCTGGCTTTCAACTGAAAGTATATATTCCTGAGAACAGGAATACATTAATTTTTACCTCAGGAGTGGGTAGGTTAGCTTGTGTTTTCATTAATGTTTCTGAAATGGTTAAACCAAAAAGCATTCAGACTTGAGACTCTGTTCATTGTATCTTAATAATTTGTCATATTTGAACATGTCAGTTAGCAGCAATTTAGTGGCAATGCCAAGACAGTGGTTTTTGTCATGGCTCTCTGGCTCTCTTATCTCTTAAAACCTATAGTAAGTAAGTTTTAGTCAAGGTGTGTCTTCTGCTTTCTGCACTGTGTTTCTGCAAAGGAAATATTTAATAACTGAAAAAGCATCACTTTGAAGAAATACTTTGATTGAAATATTTCATGGCTTTGGCATATTCAGATATTTGGGTTTAAACACAATATACATAAAATAAGAGGCAAATTAATAAAAAAATAATATTCAAATTCTTCCCCAGAAGAATCTCCACCCTGACCAGTAATGTAAAAACCTTGTCATTTCATTGTTGGGCTAATTGAGTAGCTAACATTACAGCTGGATTGCAAAGTAACTTTTGAGATTGTAGTAATGAAAGTCTAACAACCTAAAAATCAGTGGAAACATTCACAAATTCAGATCTTGGAATAAAGCTGCTGCTTGTTAGAGAATCTGCTTCCCCATTGTTTGTTTCACGCAGTCTGCTGTTACCTTGGAAAGCGTGATCATATAGGCAGAACATTGCAGTGCTACAAACTGTGAGGAGAAAAACAGGCAAAGAAATCCTAAAGTTATCCAAAAGGACAAGATACGCTTTTAGGATGAGAATCCACTTCTAATTTGAAAGGACTGTCTCAATACAAGAATTTTACACACAACTGTGTGTATCACTTAATTATCTCGCTGTTGTGCGAAGAATTATTCTGGTTTCCTCCAGGCAGTGAAGCTGAATAAATGTTGTTTTAGTGACATTCTTGCAGATCTTGTGAGTAATACAGGATTAATGTGCAGAGACAGAAGTGTCCAACTCACCTTATTCGTCTCTGCCAATGCACTCATTGGATCCAACTAGTGAAGCTCGTTCCTTTCTTGTCTCCTTTCACAGCCACTTCTCCCTGTCTTGTCTCCGTGATTTGTTTCTTCTGTACTGGCATGGCGTTGTTCTTGGCTCTGGATAGCAACCAGCTGTAAGCTTGCATGGTCAGTTCCACAGATATAGGAAAATAGTGGATGAATAATTCTAAATTTGTGGTGCCATGGCTAAATACTTATTGGGAATTAAGGATCACACAACTCACTCATTCCCCCACTGATTCCCTTGCCAGTGGGAAGAAGAATGGAAAAGAAAAGGTAAACCTTGCAGGTTGACATAAGAAAAATTTAATCATTGAAACAAAATAACACAACAACAACAATAATAATGGGCTAGACATAACATAAATATAGAGTAGTACCAATAATGAATATAACATAGTACTAAATATGCTAACAACAACAA